>NC_034414.1:3054986-3095760 GCF_002078875.1 Numida meleagris | reverse complement strand
GTGGTTCTATGATCATTAAGGTCCCTTCCAACCCAACCGTTCAGTGGTTCTATGTGCATGGTACCATCTGCTCTCCCCTTCCCCACTCCTTGCCGTCTCCTGCAGCTACATCTATGGGCGGACGCTCGTTCCTGAGGTGGAGGGGGGACCCCAGCCCGCCGTGCACGTGCTCTGGACTCCTGTGCCACAAGCTGTCACCTTGCACGAGGAGGAGCAGGAGCGATGCTGGGAGTTCCTGACGGCTGTGGCTGAGAGTGAGGAGGAGGCCAAGAGGAGCTACAGTGAAGGGCTGGCACGCGTAGCCGCCGGCTCCCTGCACTCCTCCCATACCCGTGCCTGGGCTGCTCTGTGGCAAGGGTGCTGTGTGGACCTGGAAGGCTCACTGCCTTTGAGACAGGCTCTCTACGGGTGTCTCTACTACCTGCTGAGTGCCATTCCTCCCCGGGATACACCAGGATTCCTCTTCCATGGCATCAGCCCTGGTGGCTTGTCCAACGGCACACAGGGCGAGGACTACTGGGGGCATGTCTTCTGGGATCAGGTAGGTTGAGGTGGTGCTGGAGTTTGCCTGGGGGCTGTGAGGAGTGGCTGGGGTAGAGAGACTCAGCACGGGACTGCTGGCCTCCTTACTGGCAATAGGGGTGTTTGGCAGTGATCTCTTGTAGGAGAACATCCTTCTTCTCCTTTGGAAACACCTACTGAGGCTCATCTCCATCCGTGGAGCCACAGATCCCTTTGCCAGCTTAAAATCTGAAGCACAGATTGGGTTGCCCACCTAAGAGAGACCAGTGCAAAGGGATCTTCAGCAACTGGTTCAGAGTAAGGTCACCAAATTTTAGCTTCTTTAAATGAGTTGACATCTGCCCACCTCCTGCCAGTGTCAGTGGCAGCAGGAAGTCCTGTTGTGCCTGAACTACTGCAAAAACAAAAGTATTTTTTCTGCTATGGGCACATTCCGCTTTTCAAGTTAAGTTTCATGTGTACTCAGTATACCAGTTGGTCTGGGTGGCTTTACCCCAACAAGAGGCTTGGATTTGCTCAGAGCAGCCACACCAAATGAGTACACAGCTCTGCAGTTGAATATTTGAGCTGTGGTGTGAGCAGGAAGTATCGCTGGGTAATGCTGAGACTCCTGCCTAATCTGGTCTTTCAATGCACAAGGACTTTTCAGTCCTCTGGAATTCATTGGCTTTCTTCCTGGCAATGTGTGTGGTTTTGACCCACCAGATCCTCTAGCTTCCCCTCTCTAGCATGGCGGGAGATCCTGCTGGGCTCATCCTAGTGAGATACCAGGAAGGTGACTGGCAGGGAACTGGAGGTACGGGAACCTGAATGCATCTGTGAGGGCAGAAACAGTCCCTCGTGCATTGGACCCATCTGACAGCATCTTTAAGTAGTGGCACGGTCATGGTCGAAGCATTCAGCTCTGGGGGGTGGACTTGAATGGGTGGGAGCATTTGGCTGTCCTACGAGCCCATTTTACCACTTTGCTTTGCCTGCATGTTTCCAGGACACCTGGATGTTTCCGAACATCTTGCTGTTTTATCCTGAAGCCGCCCGAGCCATCTTGGAGTACCGGATTCGCACCCTAGGAGGAGCTCTACTCAATGCGCAGGAGCAAGGCTATGAGGTGGGGACAGAGATGTGGGGCTGAATGTCACCCAGAAGGACAGTTAGGCTTTCCTTGAGCCAGGGGCTGTGATCTAGGTTTTGCCTGCAGGTGGTAGACCAAGAAGACAGTTTCAAGACGTGCTCAGTTGCTCCGTGGATGTCTTCTCCCAACAGGGTGCCAAGTTCCCCTGGGAGAGCGCAGCTACTGGCCGGGAGGTCTGCCCTGAGGACATTTATGGAATCCAAGAAATTCACATCACTGGGGATGTTTTGATGGCCTTCGAGCAGTATTATTACACCACGCAGGTAAGAGGAGTGTCTGTCACGCTTTAGGCCAAGCTGAATCTCCTTCATGCTCCTCATCTCTCTCTGGCTTTGGCTCCCTCCAGGACCAGAAGCTGTTCAGGACGGATGGAGGCTGGGAGCTGGTGAGTGCCGTGGCTCAGTACTGGTGCAGCAGGATGGTGTGGAGCGAGGAGGAGCAATGCTACCACATCCGAGGTACTGCTGAAGGGAGGGACTTGAGCTTGGATCTAGGGAAAGACACCAGTTAATGACTTGAAGGTCGCATTGCCTGAAGTGAGGGAGATGCCCTCAGGATGAGGTATCTGCTGCCTGATGGTCTGCCCTTTCTCAGCTAAATCATACATTATCCTGGCTTGCGAAGGACCACAAAGATCATTGAGTCCTACTCATAAAGCTGTAAGCCAGGGTGTTTCTCCTTCATAACAAGCACCACTTATGTTCTCCTCTACTGAGCGCTGAGATTGCTGCCAGAAATAGAAAGCTGGAAGGGGAATATCAGGACATCAAGTGTGTAATAAAGCAAGTCCAACTCAAGACAAGTCAGGCTGAATCTTTGCTAGCGATGATCATATTGAGAACACTTGGGCAGCAGGTCTCCCTCTGCCCACTGGTTGTAGAGAACCCACTCCCACACTGTTCCAAAGAAAGGAAGGAGGTGAGGACAAGCATTCTAAAGTTATTAAAGCCAGGAGTGCATTCTGGGAAAGAATGGACCCCAGACAATCAGAGAATCATAGAATGGTTGGGTTGGAAGGAGCCTTAAAGATCATTGAGCTCCAGCCCCCAGCCATGGACTGGTTGCCCCCCAGCAGATCAGGCTGCCCAGGGCCCTATCCAGCCTGGCCTTGGGCAATTCCAGGGTCGGGGCATCCACAGCTTCTGGGCATTTCTGTGTTAATGAAGCCAAGTTCCCATTCATGGGAGGGATGGCCACCTTGGGTATCTTGTTAAGAACCGAACCCGTGGTGGGGCCTGTAGGAGCAGAACACGTAGTGTTGTCTTAGCTCGGAATTAGGAGCTAGTTTGGGTTGGAAGGACTGTTCTTTCATCAGGCTATGCTTCTGCCTCAGACCTCGTGTACCTTCCATCTCAACACTTGTCCCACCACACGAGTCACGTGGGCAGGCATCATTGCAATGGAGGCTTTCCTGTTCTTGTGCCACTTCCCTGAGACACCCCGTGGGTGTGCTGCAGAGTGAAGTGTCCCCTTCCTCTTCCCTTCCTCCAGGTGTCATGCCCCCAGACGAGTATCACCACCAGGTTGATAACTCTGCTTACACCAACGCCGTGGCACAGCGGAGGTAATGCGCATGCTTTGTTGAGGCCTGGGCCCATCTCTGTTCTCATCTGCCTAGCAGGAGGAGGAGGCAGCAAGCACTTTTCTTCTCCCTACAAACCTCTGTCCAAGCTGGTCTCCTCTACCTTCCTCTGCATCAGTGGAAAGAAGTAGGTGGTCCTGTGATGACACATCTGATGGCTCAGGTGTCTACGTAAGATGGAGAGGAAGTCCCCTTCTCAGCAGTGCTTCTCTCCCTGCAGTGTGTGGGATGGCTAAATAATTAGTCATTTGGAGACTCCCAGTCCCAGCAATGAAAGTCATTACCCTGAGATTAGACTTTGACCCTATGTTCTTTCCAGGAAACTGCTTCTCTGCAATGAGTTATGGCTCACTTTGTTTCTTCTCTTCCCTTCCTCCTCTTCCTCTCCCTCTAAGGGGTCTCAGCCACCCAGACATGACATCAAGCACTGTTCCTCGCTTCTTTTCAGCTTAAATTTTGCAGCCAGCATTGCTCGGGACTTCTTGATCCCTGTGCCAGAGGAGTGGGTGGAATGTGCTAAGAAAGTCAAAGTGCCCTTTGATGCAGAGCAGAAATATCACCCCGAGTACGATGGCTACAGTCCAGGTGAGCAGAGGAGCGAGCAGTTCAAAAGTCTGCCTCTTTCTTTTCAAGCCTGCACGAGAGGAATGACGGGCTGAAACAAAACCCTTGAGCGTTGGCTCTCTCAGTGCAGCATTTGTGTTGCTGGTGAGGAAAACCTGATTTGCAGAGGGTATTCTGCCTTTTGGTGGATCCTTTCTCATTATAGGACTCATCTAATTAAGAATTTGGGGCACATAGAGGATAGGAGGAGGCCTTGAGAGTTTGAGATGCTGGGCTGCAGGCGGCATGGTGGCTATGAACCCATTGCTGGCAATTAGGTCCCTCTTTCCAAGGTCAAGTGCTGCGTAAAGAACGTCCTCTAACCTCTGGTTACTGGAAGTCTGGTACAAGTGGAAGAGCACGCCCAGCTTATTGCCCCTTTCCTCTGTTTTGTTTGCCTTTAGCGAGGCAGTGGTGAACTGTCCTCCGGTTCTTCAGATGGGAATTCCACCACCTTTCCACCATGGTGTGGATTTTATTGGCTTAATTTTATGATCCTCTGTGTCAGATCCGTTCCCTTTATGAGTTAATTATTTGCAGCTGGCGTGCGATCTTGATGAGTTTCGCTCCCTTCTCTCAGGTGAGCCTGTGAAACAAGCTGATGTTGTCCTGCTGGGGTTCCCTCTGATGCACCCCATGACGCCTGAAGTGCGGAGGAATGATCTGGTGATGTATGAGCCGGTCACCGCGCCGAGCGGGCCAGCCATGACCTGGGTAAGGGGGACTGACCCACAACGTGGTCCTTTCGACCTGAGTTACTGGATACCAGTGGGCACAGACCTGCTCCGCTCTCTCTTGCAGAGCATGTTTGCGGTGGGCTGGCTGGAGCTGAAGGAGACACAGAGGGCGCAGGGCCAACTGAACAAGTGTTTTAGCAACATCACCGAGCCCTTCAAGGTCAGCTGCTTCCCTGGGGCCACTGCCTCTTGGTTCTGTCTTGTCTGCTCCCCAGCAGTCCCTGTCTCAGTGAGAGCACTTGCATACAGCCTGTGCTCATGGCACTTGTGGTGACTCGGTTGTTGGGTTATTGCTGTGCTGAGCTGGGTGGTTGCATGCTCCGTCTCCTCTCTGCATGCTTCCAAAAAGCAGCCAGGAGGCACCTTCTTCCAGTCAAGCAGCACCAAGCCAAGGTCTGTTCTCATGGTCACCCCAGGCTGCCTTCTGCCTGTGGGAGATGGGGAAGGGGTAGGGATGTGGGACTTGGAGGCCCATCAGGGCCCAGCCCCCACCTCATTCCAAGATGAGCAATGGGATACGATCATTGCAACGCCCCAGATATATGACAGTGACAGTAAGCATACACAGGCACACGGAACTGCGTGAAGAGTCCCAACACAACTGCTGACATTTTTCTTTTTGTTTCCTCCTCTCCCTGGAACAGATCTGGGTGGAGAACTCGGATGGGTCAGGAGCTGTGAACTTCTTGACAGGGATGGGCGGATTCTTGCAGGCTGTCCTCTTTGGTTACACGGGGTTCAGGTGAGACCCACGTTGTGTCTCCTTTAATTTCTAGGCAACCACCAGTGGCTTGAAACCTCAGCCATCTTGTTGCTTGTGAAAAAGAAAGGCACTCGCAGCAACTAGCGCAGAGCATCTGCACTCTGCTCTGAACAAACTGCACTGTTAATGGGTGAACTGGGGATACTGGGCATGGCCACTGGTGTTCCTTTTGCATGGTAACACCCAGAGGTGGCTGATGTCACTGCGGGGACTGTTTGTGATGCTGCTGAGGAAGCAAGAAACCAGGGAAGGTATTTGCTGTTCCCATGCCAAAAGGCCAAAAATAAGATCTGTACGAAAGGGGAAGTGTCCTGCTGAGCCCCAGGAGCTGTGTGAGCAGGAAGCTGGTGCACTGCTCAGATTGTTTCATGAGGCCCGTGCCTCAGCTCCGGAGCAGCCGGGTGGTTTCAAGCCCTGAAGCTGCAGCCACTGGAGTGTATTCTTAGAGTTTAATTGAGGATGGGTCAGACTGAAGGGCCTCCTGGTTGCCAGCAAAGCCTCCTCGCCCTAACGATGTGTTTTTACACTATGTTTGCGGCCACGATCTGCTGAGAACCCACCACACTCCCGGTGGAACTGGGCGTGAGCTGCCGTGCTGCTAGCTGGAAGCCTCAGTCTCAGCTTGTGCACAGCTCTGTGTCTTTGGAATGGGGTAGAGACTGGGAAAAAGGATCCCTCTTTGCTACTTGAAGCTCTCCAGCCCAGCCAGCATGGAGCTGAGAGCAGATATTTGCTGTTAGCTTTCTTGGTTTGTTTGTTCTTGGTTTGGTTGGGTCTTGCTGAAGCTGAACGTGCATCCCCAGCTGCAAACATCGTGGTGCTCTCCTGAGCTATTTGGGTGTTCTGTTGCTCAGTTTTAGTACGTGGCCCAGAGCCCATGCTCGAGCTTTGTGTGGCCACATTGCAACAGTGATTACTGCCAGCTCTGCCGCCCACTGCTTGTTCCTGCTCCCCTTCCCCTCCCCGTCCCAGAGCAGGGCATTCCTGACACTCTGCCAGCAGAGCTGCTGCTAAGACATCACCATAAGGTGAAAAAAACAGAGTGGATTTTTTTTTGTGTGTGTGTATGTGTGTGTAGTTTTTTTTTAAATCCAACTTACAGACCCTAAATTGAGGAACAGAAATGCCTTAGGGCACTGAGTTGGGGGATGACAACCCAAGTAGCCCTTCAGCAGATGCTTGAAGATGTGGATGTCCCATCCCAGGAGCCTTGGGCACCCTGATCTGGTGCCTGATTTAATCACTGGCAATCCTGCCTGCAGCAGGGGAGTTGGAACTAGATGGTCTTTGAGGGCCCTCCCAACCCAACCATTCCACAGTTCTATGTTTTTTAAGGTCCCTTCCAACCCAACCATTCTATGGTTCTACGATCTTTAAGGTCCCTTCCAACCCAACCATTCCACGGTTCTACGATTAGTAGGTGTTTTTGGGATACACCTAGGACTTTTTCTCCCTTAAAAAATATAAGGAGTCATGAGAGAGGGCCCTGGAATATTTGAAGCTGTGCTGACTCCACAAAGCTGTTTGCAGAGCAGAGCTGACTTGCCCTGCCTTTCCAGGATCACAAGGACCAACCTCCGCTTTGACCCTGCATGTCCCAGTGACGTCAACAAGCTGGAAATCACCGGTGTCTCCTACTTGGGCAGCAAGCTGAAGTTCACCATCACCAAGGAGGAGATGAGGATTGGAGTGATGAAGTGTCCCCTTCACCCTCCCCTGGAGGCGGTGCTGGAGGAGTCTGGGCAGCGCTTTCCGCTGCGTGAAGGTGTGACCTCTACCAGGGTTGACTCTGTGCACTGACCTTGAGGTTATCAAACAGCACTTCCTGCTCTGCAGCTATTTACGAAGTCTTTGCTTGGGCACGTTTTCTAAAAATTAAGGTAATATGGAGAGAAGCCACTCCTGTGTCTCACATGTGTTGTTTTCGTTCCAGGGCAGAGCATCTCCTTCCCCACAGCAGCTGGATGGATCCAGAGGATGCCCAGCGAAGGACTTTGAACCTCGTGGGTCTGGGTTTTGCATGATGGGCACCAAACCCCCCCGCACTGATGTGCAGACATCCTGCACCATCCCCTTATTGGATATAAATGTGCTGAGGCTGCCAAGGGAACGCCTTGCTCTGTTAATTGTGAGTGTGAGCATTGCTTCTGCTGCAGGACTCACAGCACTGGGAAGTGGGAGGAGCACAAACAAAGCTGGGAGCCTGAAAGTGATTATTTTAGATGCGTTTCCTAAACATCCCTCACTTGTTTATTCTTGAAAGATCTCCATTTCTACAGCAGCCTCCAGATGCATAGAGCTGTATTCAGCCTGGGATGCCCTGCTTCACTCCTCCTGCTCTCAAGTTTTACAGGGCTTTGGAGGCAGTGTGGAGGACAGCAAGGCTGAAGCTGGGCATTATTCTGGCACCATGGGTTCCGGGCTGCATTCCTCAGCTGCATGTGCTAGTTTGAGCAAGGGGAAGGAAGGGTGCTCCCTGGTCTGCTCTGTAAGCCATCTCTGGGAGTTTATAAAAAGCCCGGTGGCTGCTCAGCATGTGGGATCACTTAGGGGAGGCGACAGGGCGGGTCCTCTGCCTTGTAATTAGAGCTGGCTCTTCATCAGGCCCTCATCAGTGGCTGTGGGCTGGGATGAACGCTCCCCTCTGTCCCCTCGCCCTGTGATAAGGGTCCTGCAGGATGCTTATAGGGGGAGAGGGGGATAAAGCCCCGCTCGTGGCCCCCTACAGCATCCCTTCCATGTGGTCAGCTGCTTTTGCCAAAATGAGCCAGCTCTGGCCATTGGGGCAGTGCTGCAAAGCACTGGGCAGAGCCAAGCCAAGGCTGTGCCCTGAGGGTGAGGATATTTCTGACCTGCTTGGAGCCGTGGGGAAATTCCATCTGGAGCTAAAGCGGGAAGCACTGCGGGTTGCAGCATCCCTCCTGGCTCACAGTCACCACATGCAGATCCCCTCTGCCCTGGCATGGGGACCAAATGGGGGCTTGTGCTGTGGTGCAGGGAGTTGGTGGGTCTCAGCTCCACTTGGGAGGGGTCTGCTCAGCCCAATTGTTGCCCTCCTGAGCCAAGAAGTGTCTCTCACCCCTACTGTTTTAGGCTGGGACACCCTAACAGCAATGTGGGTTAAGGCTCCCAGCTGTGAAGTGGGACGCTCCGAGTGTACAAAACACATTTGGTTGGACTAGATGATCTTGCTGGCCTTCATGGTTTCTGTGATTCTGAGAAATATACCAGCTGTTAGCACAGCCCCTGCCCTACACACATACACACACGGAGCAGATTCGCGATGGCTGAAATGATTTAATGATTTAAATATTAAGCACTGAGGGAGAGATTAAAAAAAGAAAAAACACCACCACCAAATAACCACACCAAATAACGTAGCTGCCCCAAGAAGCATGGGGTTGGGCACGGCAGGGCTGGGTCACCAGCGCTGCGGACGAGCTTTGGCCATCCCCTTGCCCACCGCTCACTTGTCCTCGTCGTCGCTGGTGCTGAACTGGGAGCTGAAGAAGCCCACGGAGTCCTGGGCAAGCTTGGAAAGGTGGAGGACGCCGGTGACCACCAGGGCAGTGAGCAGGATGGGCAGCAGCACGCTGCCAGCCGTGGCCAGCACGTTGTAGCAGCGGGCTTTGGAGCTGAAGTGCCGAGCGGCTTCCACGTCCCCTGCCACCTTCCGGTCCCGCGCCTGCAAGAGCCGAGACTGGGGGCAGTGGTGGGTCCCCACGGGCATCCTCCCAGCTTCCTCCAGCCTGTCCCTGGGCCCTCTGTCCAGCTGGAGGTGTTGATGGGGGTGGATGGGTGCAAGCAGAGACACTTCCAGCATCATTTCAGGTTGGACGTTAGGAAAAACTTCTCCAAAAGAGCGGTGTGGCACTAGCACACGCCACCCAGGAAGGTGGGGGAGTCACTGTCCCTGGGAGTGTACAAGGAACGTGGGGATGTGGCACTGAGGGACGTGGTCAGTCGGCACGGTGGGGATGGGTTGGGATTGGACTTGGGGATCTGAGAGGTCTTTTCCAGCCTTAATGATTCCATGACCCCGAACATCCCCACTTGGGACCCAGACGTGCCTTACCTTGACGGAGAAGGCGAGAGCCACGAAGCCGAGGCAGCAGAAGTTCATGTAGATGGTGTTGAAGATGGACCAGATGAGGTGATCGCGGGGCGGCACAGAGGTGACAGCAGTGGGAGATGGGTCCCGCTTGTGGGACGTCATGGGCAGGTAGTCCTCCCGCGGGTAGGATGTGTCCATGGCCACGGACAGGGGCACCCCGCAGCTCTCCGGCTCCAGCAGCCTGGCTGCGGGAGTGGGGCTGGGCGGCCCTTTTATATTGTCCTTGTCTCCAGCCCAGCCTCAGCTCCTCTATATATAAACCAAAGAAATTACAGCCCTCGCCAAACTGTGGTTATCAGAAATGCTCGGCTGGAAGCTCAGAGAAACGAAGTTGGTTTCTCCTGAGCCTGCCTTCCTCCCGTGCCAGGGGCACGGGTGGCTCCAGCCCTGCTGTGGGACAGAGGGAGGGGACAGAGCGGCCATCACTCCCAAGGACACAATGCGAGCCAGCATGGAACAGCTCATGGAGCTGGTGCCTCCACCGAGCTCTTCAGGCCGTGTTGGCTGGAAAATCCCTCATCCAGAAAAGCCCTCATCCAGCAGCGGGGTCAGGATGCTAGAACAGAGCACTGAACTTGGCTGGAGCTTCCCCTGTGCCAAAGCTGCTGCCATCGAGGCTGTGTTTGTGTCACCATGTGCTTTTCGCTGTTGCTCAGAGCAATAAGGGAGATCCCTGTTACTACATGGCCTGGAGTAATGGTACCAAGTGCTGTTAAAGGCTCCACATTTCTCCTTCCCCCAGCCCCCCCAAGAATGGAACAAACAGGAATTTAATGCTAAAATGCCAAGGAGCTGTTTCTAGAAAAGCCCTTCAGCGTTCCCTGGAAGGAGATGGGGCTTTGCAGCGAGATGGGGTGTTTATGGCCAGAAAAGCATGGAAATTTGCTGTTTCCTTCTTCTGCTGTGCTGAAATCTTTAGGACAAAACGTGGCTCATGCTGGAGATGCCTAGCAAGGCAGTGGGGGTGGAGGATGCCATGAAGGTGCTCCAGGTCACTCTCCTCCATCCGCGCTGTGAATAATGCAACAGGAGCGGGGCTTGGTGAGCAGGAGCTTTATTTGTGGCAGCGGCAATCCATGCATACGTTGTAGCTTGGTTAAATACCAGCATGGCCCAGGAGCACAAGTAGAGGAGGAAGCCCCCCACCCATCCCTGCCATGCCACACGCAGGAAGAGGACGGGGCTCTGTGCCCCTTCCCCAAAGCAGAAATTCCTTGGGACACATTATGGGGGTGAGCACAGCACAGGGCAGTGGGATGGTGGTGGAAGTTCTATAGCTGTCTGCTGCTCATGGTGAGGAACACGATGGCAATGGTGATGGTGGACAAGACGCCGATGGCTATCAGCACAGAGAAGATGATGTTCAGCACCTTGGCCCGGGTTCCGTATCGCCGGGCACCTTCCAGGTCCCCCAGTACTTTGCAGTCGCGGGCCTAGGGGGACAGATGGGGATTCAGTGGGGAAGACCCATCTTCAGGATGGGGATAGGGAGAGCGGGGGACCCAGCCTGGCTTCATGGGGATGTCATGGGTGCTTTGCTGGGACCTCATGGGGAGCAGGGGGTTGAAGGTGCCCATGCTCCCACACAGTCCCATGCTTTGGGGTGGGAAGGCTCAGAGGAGTGCAAATTGAGTGGGTGTCAAGGAGGGCATTCAGGGTCAGGCTGGGTTGGGGGGCACCAAATTGGATGGTCCCAAATTGGGGAGTAGTCATGTTTTGCTGAGAGGGAGTTCTGGGTCAGGACGGATACACTGGATATTAGGGCTGTGGGTACCATGGATAGGGTGGGTCAGGGGCCAGGTGTTCAATTTGGGCAGCATTAGATTAAGGTGCTTGGGGTCAGAGGATCACGTGTTGGGATGGGTTGGGAGCACTGAGGATTCAGTGGATCATGGGTTGGGGGATCAGGTTGGGCAGCACTGGACCTGAGGTGCTTGGGGGACCGCATTGTGTTCAGTTGGGTTGGGAGGCACCACGGGTTGAGTGGACTATGGGTTGGGAGACCCAAGTTCGGGCATTGGGTTGGATGGGGTCAAGTTGGGCAGCAAAAGATTGGGGTGCCTGAAATTGGGAATCGTGTTCTGTTGGGATGCACTGGGGAGCATTGTGGACTACTGGGGGTAGTCCTGGGTTGGAGAGTCCCAAAGAAGGGAGTTGGGTTGGATGGAATCATGTCGGGGGGCACCAAATCAGAGGGCATCAGATTGGAGAAGGGGTTCTGGGCTGGGTTGGGGGGAGATCAGCTTGGGGGACCCCGAGTCGAGGAATCCCAGGATGGGTTGGCAAGGAGGCACCGGGACAGGGAGGGGGGTTGGAGGGTCTCACCTTGATGGAGAAGATGAGCGAGGGGAAGCAGAAGCAGCCAAGGTAGGTGAGAGCGAAGCCCGCCAGGACGTTGAAGAGGGACCAGAGGATGAAGTCGCGGGGCTGCTCGTCGGGGACGCTGGTGAGGGGTGGTCCCCGTCCGGGGGGGTGCAGCGGGATGCTCACCTCCTGTTGCGGCTTCATGGCCGGGAGCGGAGCGAGGATGGGAGGGAGGCGGGCGATCTGCGGGAAATGAAACCGAGACCCGCGCCGCCCCTGCGCCGGCCCCCGGGCCCCCAGAGCTCGGGCGGAGCGCTCGGCCCCCCCGGGTTCAGCGCCTCGTCCCCCTCCTCTCAGCCCCCGGGCGCGGGGGCACTGACCGCGTGGGCGCGGGGAGACCTAGTGTTCTGCCAGGGCCGGGGAGCAAAAGGGGGAAAGAGAAGGCAAAGCGGCTGCTGAGGAACTGAAAAACAGCCCAAGGGAGGAGCTAGGGAAGGAAAGGAAGAGCGAGACCCTACAGTTCCCACTGTACAGAGCCTGGGCGCCCACAGCCCCGCTGTGGCTATCTTTGCATGGGATGACGCAGAAACGAGTCTGGGTTTGATGACTCTGAGCAACCCTCGCAGCCCCAGGAGGAGGAATGACCGAACAGCACAGACACACACTCCCTGCCCAAGCATCTCGTCCCAGCTATGGGGCAGCCCCAATCCCCGAACCGTAAAACCACAACATTTCTGAACAGGAAGAGAATGAGGAAAAAGCTTTATTTGTCTTGAGCTCATCCCGAGGCCTCATCCCTAACAGGGCCACCTCGGTGGGGTGGTACCAAGGCACTGATGGGATCAGGGGGAGAGGGGAGGAGGAGTGGGACCGTGGCGCTGCTCCTCTTCATCGGGCCAGATCAAGGCTGAACGTAGTAGAGTGGAAGGTAGAGAAACACCAGGACAATGGAGATGATGGTCACCAAGAGTCCCAGGCAGAGTGCAACGATGTTCAAGATCTTGGCCGTCCTCCCGTAGCTGCTGGCACCTGTGAGGTCCTGGGCAATTATCCTATCTCGGGACTGCAGAGAGGGAGGAGGGAGGTGGTGAAACCCCACATGTCAAAGGCTCTGTCCATCATCATCATCACCACCCAACTGCCCTAACTGGCACCCATAGGGCATCAGGCACTCAGGAAGCCCACCCTGATGGGAAACAGTTTGCAGCAGCCTAACAGCAATTTCTTAATAGCTTATTAAAAGCCATTAGGGTCAGTCTTGTGCTGCCTGCTCCTCCTGTTGGAGGTGGAGAGATGTGAGGAAGGCTGGGGATCCCAGCATGCCTGTGTGGCACTTCTTGGGGCGCTGGCGGCAGCTGACCTTTCCTCCCAGAGTGCTTACTAAGGGCAATTATCTTTAAAGGTAATGAAGGGAAAGTACTCGGGGAGCAGCTGCTTCTTATTGCAGGTAGGGTGGGTGGAAGGACAGCGGGAGGGAGCTGGATTCCCAGCTTCACGGAGGTGCCAGCTGGTTTGGGGCTCACTTAAGGATAATTTAGAGGAGCCCAAACCATTGTGCCTACTGGGAGCCCCTCTTCTGTGTCTTTTGGAGATGGCAAAGCACCCAAAAATAGCGGGTAGTCCTCCAAAGGTGGGTGCCAGGGAAGTTAGATATGGGGCACAGCGGTAGGGATGGATGTGGCAGGAGGAAGCGAGGTAGGGATGAGGTCTGGGGCAACGTGGGACAGGATGGGGGAAGATGAGAGGAGGTGGGCTGCTATGGGATAAGACAGGATGAGATTGAAACGAAGAAAGGTGGGATATGACGTATTGGATGGGGGAAAGTGAGACACAATGGGACAAGATGAGATGGGGTGAGGAAAGGTGGGGTATGGCAGAAAGGATGGGATTGGGAATGGATGGGGGAAGGTGAGACATGATGGGATGCAATGGATGGAATTGGGGAAGGCAGGACACAGGGCAACAAAAGGGGATGGGATCTGGGAGTTGCAGCATGGGGGTGGGCCTCAAAGCTGAGCAAGGAAGTGCTGGGTTGAGTTTCCCCTTACCTTAATGGAGTATGAGAGCGCACAGAAGCCCAGGCAGAAGGGGTTGCAGAGTACGAAGTTGAAGAGGGACCAGAGTACAAAATCCTTGGGGGGTGGCGGCGGTGGCGAGGAGACGGGAACGGTGTTGATCACATTCTGCCCAAAGGATGGCATGTTGATACTGGTGTGCTGCGGGTAGTTCTGCATGGTGGCAGAGGGCAGCTGCAGTGCCCCTGTCCTTCCAGCCTCACCTATTATAGGTGAGCAGAAGGGTTTACTGGGGTGGGGACACCCCACCCTGGGGCGTGGGCAGCTCTCATCCTACCAGGGACGAGCTCTCTTTGGGGATGTTGGGAACACCTGTGGGCATGGTGATCTGAAAGCTGCGGTGTAAAGGATGGCACAGGACAAAGTCTCTTGGGCAGGTGTCTGGGTGGGGACGTGGGGCAGTGGGGATGAAGGCGGCTGTGCTTTGGGTTTGGGGGGCTTTTCTCATTTCTGT
This sequence comes from Numida meleagris, assembly GCF_002078875.1. Lineage (NCBI taxonomy): Eukaryota > Metazoa > Chordata > Aves > Galliformes > Numididae > Numida > Numida meleagris. The sequence continues at coordinate 3,081,474 of NC_034414.1, read as the reverse complement.
GGAGCAATTGGGGGCAGCGTGGGATGGGAAAGAAAGGCTCAGAAGGGGAGATTCGGAGCGAGAAAGGAAATTCCACCTGAACTTAAAAAAAAAAAAAAAAAAAGCACCCAGAAGTACAACCTCAAACAATGCACAAGCAACGTGAGTCTAGGTAACGTCAACATCCTTTGCATTTCAGCAGGCGGTTCCCAGGTCGGTGGGACAGAGAAAACGAAAGCAAGAACTCTTGTTTCTAGAAGAAATGAGTTCCCCCTCCCCCCCCGGCTCAGGCTCGTGCCTGGGGCAGCAGCCGCCCGCTGGAGGGGCCGCCTGCGTGCAGACCAAAGTGCTCCCCAGCACTGCTCATAGCGAAGCTATCAGCTCTTTTCCTGGCATTCTCTCGAGTTAATGAGGTTCATTAGGTCACAGTGGTAATTAAGCGGGGAGGCTGGGAGAGAGGGGAAAGAGTGTGAATGGAGGAGGGGATTTCAGGGCTGGCTTGGTGCTCAAACCCCAGCACCAACCCGCAGCTGTGCTCCCCCCAAAAAACTGCAGCTGCCCTGCAGTGGGGTTAATTGCTGTCTTATCTTAACGAGCTCGGCATGAACATCCTGCTGGCATCGCCACCCCGCTGTGCGTTTTCCTCTATTTGCTTTTGCACCCGAACAGATGACGGGATGGGAATGCATCGGGGAGACAAAGTCCAGCAGTCCCCACCAGCCCTGGGGGCGGGGGCAGAGTTAAGGGGCTGAGCACCAGAGGGTTGGGGTGAGAAGGGAAGACGCGGGGGTGTTTTTTCCACGCGGGGGTGGTTTTTCCACGCAAGGAGGGAAAGTGCCTGTAAAGCGAGGTCGGGGTTTCAGCTCTGCCAGGGGTTCTTTTTGGGGTGGGTGACGCGGGGAGCTGAGCCCGCTGCTTGCTCCCTGCTGGCTGCTGCTGTCGGGGCAGGGAGTTCAAGGCTCGCTGGCCACCTGCCAGCAGGCTGGAGCAATTGCTGCAAGGGGAGGAACGGTCTGTCCTTGTCCTGGGAGCACCCCTGCCCTGCCCGTGCATCCCCTCCCCTTCCCCCCCCCCCTCCCCAGTGCCTCTTCTGCCCACTGGTGCCTGGCCCCGGGGAGCATCCATGCATGTAAGGTCCCAATGGTGCTGATGGAGGTGTTGGGGCTGGGGAAGTGCTCCCCACGGGATGTGGGGATGTCAGGATGTCGCATTTTTGACTGCAGGAAGCCCTGGGTTTTGCACGTGACGGCCGACTGGGGAGGTGCATAAAAACACCTCTGATTTCTGGGGGGGATTTCAGCCGGATCCCAGTGGGGCAGCAGGGATGGAGCGAGAGGAGGAGCGCTCGGGGAGGACGCAATCCAGCACATCTCTGTTTGCTTTTACGGGAAGAAGAGTAGGAATCAATGATTCACCCGGCCGAGGCTGCCAGAGATCCTGCAACAAATGGCTGTTGTGTTTTGCAGGAAGGATTTCTGACGTCCTGCTCGTGAGCGCGGCTTCTTGGCAGGAGTCATTGTTCTTCAGGGGGAAATAAAGAAAAAAAGGCTTTCTCCATCCAGCCCTGCGGGGCCCCAGCCCTTACAGAGCTGGGGAGCAGGAAGCCGGGCCAAGCACATAGCTGAACCCCCGCCAGGTCAGCTCTGTCCAGGATTACTGGTCGGGTGCTTGGGGCCTTGCCCCGGTCACTCTGGATGTGGCTGGAGCTGTAGGCGTGATTTCTGCCTTGCCCCGAAGCTGGGATGGGGGGTGGTGTTGTGACACAGAAAATCTGCAGAAAGGAAGGAAGAGGCGTCGTCATCTCGCTTTTCCTTCCAAGCATTTCAGGGAAGCACAGCACCGTTGCGGTTTGGGATGGGGCCACCCCACCCATGGTTTCCTCATCCCCAAATGAAGCCCACTCATGCAAACTGCTGGAGGTGGGGTATGGGGTGCTCTGCCCCCGCGCCCTCATCCTTGCCACGGTCCCTTTTGTCCAAACCTGTGAGTTGGATTCACCCAGCCGGGTCCTGGAGCATCTTGGAACTTAGGGGATGTGGTGGTGACGGGTTGATGGTTGAACTAGGTGATCTTCGAGGTCTTTTCCAACCTTCATGATTCTATAATCCCCATCACTCTCCACAGGGTGACAAAAGGGACAACTGCCCAATAGCTGTGGGGGCTCTCCTGCTCCCACCCCTATCCCCTAAAAAAGAAGAGCCGTGAGACAGTAGTGAAAGAAACCTTTATTGTGTTGTTTTTTGTTTTTTTTTTATAACCAGTGAGGTGTTTCCCTTAGGGCTTTTACAGGCCCTTGGAGCAACAGCAAAAAGGCAGAGCGAGGTGGCAAGCGGCAAAGCCTGCAGGTTCCCATTCTTACAGCCGGATGATGGGATTCCTGCCAGAGCAAGGGGCATCTCAACGTGCTTTTCCAGGTGGTGACTGGAGGGGCGCTGGGAGAAGCAAGGAAAGCATGGCCCCAGGCGAAGCTCTGCCCACAGAATGGGCTAAGTCGGTCCGAAGAATCTGGAGTTTGGCTGGTGGTGGTTGAAGACGTTGGCCAGCACGATGGTGCCGCTGGCAATCAGGGCGATGATGAGGATGATGAGGAAGACGTTGATCAGATGGGCCGCGATGTTCAGGTACTTGGCGGTGGAGCCGTAGCTGTGCGCCCCGCTGTAGTCACCCAGGACTTTGCGATCCCTGGACTGGGGTACCAAAGGGAGAGTCAGTGGGCATGGGTGGGAGAGGTTCCCTGGGGTAGGAGCTCATGGGGCAACCTGGAGTTAGGGTTCTGTATGGCCTACAGGGCTCCCTGTGGTGGTGGTGGGGCTCTGGTTTCCATGAGACACCCAAGAGTAGGGTTTTTTGGAGGTCTGTGGGTCTCACTGGGGTCAGGGGCTCTCTGGGGTTCATGGGGCACCTCAGAGCTGGGGCTTCTGGAGATGCACAGGGTTCTGTGAGGTCCACGTGGTACCCTGAGATTGGAGGTTTTGGGGGCTCCACGGGTCTGTTTAAGGGTCTCTGTGGGGCACCTTGGCAGCAGAGATCTGGGGGTTTCATGGATCTTTTTGAGGCCCGGGGCTCTGTAGGGTCCACAGGGCACCCAGGGCTGGGACTTGTGGAGCTCCACGGTTCTGTTTGGGGTCGGGGAGCTCTGTGAGGCCCACGGGGTCCCCCATAGACGCTCCCCCCCTCCTCTCCCGATGCCATTGCTTCCCCATCACCCTCCCCCATCCCCCCCTTTCCCATTCCCCAACCTTCACGGAGAAGACGAGCGCCAGGAAGCCGAGGCAGCAGACGTTGGCGTACAGCGTGGTGCACAGCGACCAGGCCAGGTGGTCGCGGGGAGGAGGCACCACGGGGGTCTCCACCGTCACCACCGTGCTGCGGGTCTTCCCCTCCACGTCCATCCCCTCCATCAGAGGCTCGTACGGAGGCAGCGCCGGACCCTGCGTGCGGACCCGTTCCATCCCAGTGCTCGGGGGCTCTGAGGCTCAGGGGCGGTGCCGGGAGGGGGGGAGACGGAGGGAGCTGGTTTCGTTTCCTCGCGGCTCGGTGATGGGGAGGGCTGGGCAAGGGGGAGGGAGAAAAGGGCCGCCCGCCCCCTGCGGGCGCTGGGCCCGGGGGTGTCCCCTGCTTGGCCCCCACAGCCCCGGGCTGGCAGAGACGCGGTGAGATCGGGGGTCCATGAGGCAAAGCCTAAATCGTGTCCCCACCATGTGGCAGTGGGGCTCCCGTGGCTAGCAGCGAGCCTGGATGTTTGGTGAGGAAATCCTACATCACGTCCCCACCGTAAGGCACTGGGAGCCCCGTCCCTGAGGTCGACTCCGGGCAGTTGATGGAGAAATCCTAAACTGCGTCCCCGCCGAGGGGCAGTGGGGCTTCGATCCCTGGCGTCGAGCCTGGGTGCTAAGTGGAGAAACACTACATTGTGTCCTTGTGACTCCATCATGTAGAACCAGGAGCCTTGAGCTTGGGGTCCAGCCTGGATGCTTGGTGGAAACCCTACATCACGTCCCCACCACATGGCGCTGGGACCCCGACCCCTAAGGCTGGCCCCAGGTGGAAACCCTACATCACGTCCCCACCACGTGGCCCTGGGACCCCATATCCCTCCGCATGCTCCTCGTGCTCCCTCCTGGGGCTGCCCCAAAAGGCACCGGAAGCCAAAGCTCAGCCCCACGTCCAGCTTTGGGGAAATGCTGTGGGGAGGCCGTAGGGTGCTGCTTCTTGGGGATAACGACGTGAATTCCCCTAACGACCAGGGCACTTCAGCCGGTGGGGCAGCTACAAGAGCTGCACTGCGTGGTTATCTAAACTGGGCCTAATTATGAGCCAATTAACCTTCTGCACCCGCCTGCGAGTGCACTGGGGACGTGCAGCCTGGAGCACGGGTGCCCTCTAGTTTCCCCAGCTGCAGATGTCATCTTTTTTTTTTTTTTCCCTCGTTGCTGAATTCCTTCTCTGTTTTCTTTTCCAGCCCCGCAACTTGCCCTGAAAACGCCGGTGCAGAGAGTTGTGGGCGGCCTCAGCCTTGGCTGAGCTGTGGGATGGGATGGAGGCTGGGATGGGGATGGAGATGTGATGGGGAACGGGGACGGAATGGGGACTGGGACGGGATGGAGATGGAAATGCGACGGGATGAAGGTGGGATGGGATGGAGGCCGGGTTGGGGACGGGATAAGGAGGGGGAAAGTTATGAGGATGAGATGGGTTGGGGTGGGGATGGGACGGCGCTGGGTGTGGAATGGAGATGGGATGGGGATAGAGGTGGGATAGGATGGAGATGAGATGAGATGACCGGAAGGGCACGGAGTGGGGAAGCGGACCCAGCCCGCTCCCCGGCCGGGCCCCGCAGCCCCTCGGCGCGGCACGCAGGAACGTACCAAGCCCAAGGCGGGGGGCGACGGGGGGCACGGAGCCGGTCCGCACGCGGCTCACGTCACCCGCCCCGCCGCCCCTTCGGGCGCGGACAGCTCCGTCCCCTCCCGCCCCGTCACAGCCCCGCTTCCCCACACTGCAGGGACGGAACCGGGGCCGCTCCCCCCGCCGCCCCTATGGCCCGACCCGCGGCTGCCGGCCCGTTGGCGTGGCGACGCGCGGCGCCCCCTCCGGCCCCGCCCCCGCGGCTCTCCTATTGGCCGAGACTCCGTCCAGGCGGGCGGCGATTGGCTGCCGTCCCCGTCGCTCGGGCCGGGCGGCGCCGCGCCCCCTCCCTCTGCTCCCGCCGCCGCCGCTCCATTCATTCGCCGCCCGCCCGTGTCCGCTGCCGGCGCGACGGGGCGGCGGCGATGCACCGGGCAGCCGCGAGCTGCCGCCGCCGCCCCCCCGCTGCCGGCCCGTAGCGGCGGGCGGCCGGGGGAGGGGGGCCCGATGGGCCGGGGCTAGGCCGGCGGCGGGCCGCGGCGGCGGCGGCGGGCGGTGATGCCGCGGCTCCCGGTGAAGAAGATCCGCAAGCAGCTGAAGCTGCTGCTGCTGCTGGCGCTGCTCACCTCGGCCGCGTGGTTCACCTACCTGCACATCAGCCTGGTGCGCCAGGGCCGCGCCCTCCGCCTGCCCTTCACCTATGGCAGAGGTAACCCCCACCCTCCCGGGGGCTCGGGGTCACCCCGCTCCCTCCCTGCGATGGCCCTCGGTGGGGTCACCTCGAGGCGTGGGATGGGCTGCACGTTGGGCTTGGGGGGGGAGAACCCATTTCTCATCGGTTTGCGCCCTAATGATGAGAATGGAAGAGAGGCTGATGGTCGAACTGGGGGGCAGGTGGCTTTGGGAGGGAGTCAGGGCGGTCCGGGGCCGGCCGCGTCTGATGGGCGCAGAACCTGAAGTTGGCACGGCAGCGCTGGCGTGAGCCTGCAGATTTTGGGCCTGGCGGTGCCGTGGGGTCGGTGCCAAGGAGGGATGCGGGGAGAGGGGTTCGGTCCAAGGAGCTCTGCTTGTTCTTCGCCGAAGGACCATTGGGAAACCTTGGTTTCGGGGGAGCAAAGTGGGAAATTGAGACTGGGGGAGGATGTGCCGAGTGAGGACTGTGCGCTGGGGTTTGGGCTCTCTCCGTGCCGTGGTATAAACGATGTCCAGAGACATGGGGATGTGGCTGCGTGTCCTGGTTCCAAGTCCTGTAGGGAAGGGGTGACATTGTCTCCAGGGAGACAAAGAGGGGTGGGTGGAGGCTGTCTGTGCAGGAGAACCCAAAGGGTGTCCAAGACCCTGTGCCCTGCTGCGGAGGATGCTGCCTGCCTTGCGTCAGCCACCACAAGATGCTCGGAAAGGTTAATTACTCATTAAACAGAGCAGCACCGAGCTGATGTGTCTTCAGCCTCCAGAAAGCACTGGGTGTGAGTTCCGGGCAGGAAGTGAGGTGGGGGGGCCAAGCCAAAAAGATGCGTCTTGGCGGTGTCCGGGACGCTTTAGGGTATACGTGTCCCTGTGGTGTCCCCGTGGCCTGGATGCTGCTCACATGGGGAGCGTGGTCAGGGACTTGGCTGGGAAGCACGCTGGCATTCTGTCCCTGATAAAATGCTCCCCCTTCCCTTATCTTCTACAAGTAGATAATTACCTTTCTCTGCCTAATTTAACACACAGGTTCCTCATCTGAAATAATGAGGCCATTACGGTGTTCTCCCAGCTGGAAACCGTGCTGAGTCAATGGGGTGGAAATGCTCTCATGCCAGGTGGGAAGGGAAAAAAAGAAAGAAAAACGGGGAAGAACAGGAGGGGAAAAAATGATAGCAATGATGTAAAATGGCTCTTAGCAGAGTGCCTGGCTGGCCCTGCCACCTGGAGCAGCAACTGAACACGCGTGGCTGTCACCAGTGCTGATGGATGGGTCGGGATGTGGGTTTGGGGATAGCTTTGGTGGCACCCTCACAGTGAGGTGCTGGTGTGTGCCTTGGGGAATATCTCTTGGAGGGCTGCTGGCAGGCAGAGTGGCACAGAGGGCTCTCCAAAGTGCTGTGAGCAGGGGCAGTGCTGGCCTGGGGTGCACCGAGGTAGTAAGTCGCATCGTGGCTGGGTTGGAAGGGATCTTCAAGCCCGACTGCTGCATCCAAGCTGGGAGCACCCTGCCTGTCCCTCCCCTGGTGACTTTGGGACCACACGTGGCATCCCTAGCACATCTCACAGGCTGGCATGCTGCAACACCGGGCACCTTTATTCCTTTCTTTAAAGGTGCAGGTAGCGGGGAGGATTAGACAAGAGCCCTTTGGAGAGCTTTGGTGGCCCTTGCAGAAGGGCAATGATGCCATCACTGGGCTGCTTGGTTTCCCCTTCGGCCTCTCTCTGGGGGAGTCCTCCTCACAGCCCTGAATCGGCTCTTTGTGAGCGCTCCCGCCCTGCCAAGAGCTGCTGGGAGGGGAGGAGGAGGCAGGCAGACAAGCGAGCCCTGTCCTTGGGCAGCCGGGGCCGTCTCAGGGCTTTGGGGCTGGAGAACAAAGTGGCACGGAGCTGGGAAACGTGGCAGTGCGGCTCTGAGCCATGGAGCTGGAACGGCTGCAGGGCTGGATAATTGAGTGAAGTGAACGCGTTACGCTGCCTTTATCCCCCCGCTTCCCCCGTGGTGGTGTCTGGAGGGGCTGAGAGCCCGTGTTTATGGCTGCAGGGGTTTCAGCTTCCCCTCTGTGCCCTGAGCCACGATGGGCGATGCTCACCCCTGGGCTTGTCCCCGAGGGAAGCCACCGTGTCCCCAGCTGCGTGGTGGCACTCGGTCCTCTGTGTGCCATCAAAGGCGCCGTGGCCAGGAGCTCAGCTGTCCATGGTGCGCTGGTGGCTGTCCCTTTTTGAGCGCCTGTTGCCTTGGCAATGGCAGGACCGAAGGGATTTGGGCTGGGCAAGGAGATTGATGGGAGCTGGCTGCTGACCGATGGCTGCGACACGAAGGGAGGTTTGGGAGGGGGGAAGCACAGGTTCCCCCCCCGTCGCCTCCTTAAGGGGAGGCTCTGCTGGATTGGATGCCAAATGTAGATTAAATGCGAAGGAAAGGATCAAAGCACCTAAGACTGGTGGAAATGGAGTGCTTTGGAGGACCAATGTGGTTAGACCACAGGGCTTGGTGTTGGCATCTCCAACTGATTTCTTCTTCGTGTCTGCCATCTTTCATGTGTGGGTTGAGCTGCTGCATCCCAGGGCATCCACTGACCAGGAGGGTCAGCCTGGAAGGGTCCAGCCGTGAAGGCACCTCGATGACTTTGGTAATCAGCACAGCCCAGTGTGCTGATGTTTTGGGGATAGATAGTGGAGGGGCTGCTGGTGGTTGGTTGGAGGAAGACCTACTTTGCTTTGGCATCTCCCTTTCAGCAGTGTGATTTTGCTGCAGGAGTGGGAAGATGAGAACAAATGCTCCCCTCTGGGGAGATCTCTTGGTCAGGAGCACTGAGCTACATCTGCTCTGGATGTGGGTCGCTCATAGGGTGGCTGCGGCACCCTTCGCCCCAGGTGCTGCTGGCTTCTGGGGTGCAACCAACCCCTAAATCCCACAGTTTGCCTGGAGCCTGGGGAACCAAACCCTGGCACCCAGGAGGCGTTTAGGAACTGCATTCTGTTTCCGGCACAAGATTTCAGGGCCTTGAGTGCAAACTCTGTATTTTACATCCCCATCATCATTCATCCCAAACTCCACCTGGCCGAAGTGCTCAGAAATCGGGCTCTGGGCTGCATTTCTAGCAGCACCCAGATGTTTGGCACCCTTTGGGGAAGGGAGAGGAGAGGGGATGCCCCTCCCCAGCCAGCATCTCGCAGGAGCCTTTTATTCTTGCTGCTGCTTTGCTGCAGGGCCAGGAGCCGAACAATACTGCTCCGCAGCGCCTTTTGTCCCTGCTGTGGGGCTGGGTTTCCAGCGGCCTTGGCTTTGGAAAGCAGCAGGGCTTGGGGAGAAGGGAGAGGGCTCCTGGGGCTGGAGGGTGAGATGAGGAGGATTCATTCCCAACCTGCTGGTTGCTGGAACTGATGCTGGCCTTTCCCACCCTTTCTCAAGGAGGGGGTGTTTATTTTCAGTTCCCGCACGCTGCAGCTGGGCTGATTAGCATTTGGGTTTTTTTGGGCAGAGGCTGTCCTTGACTTTCCTATCCAATATTTGAATTGCAGAAGAACAAACATCGCCGCGGAAACCTTCTTCCGTGGCTTTGCTGATGCTTTTTTTCTCCTCCTGGGTTGCAGCCGCCTCTCTGAGCACACCCCATCCCTGCCAAGGAGATTTGTAATGGCAGGGACGGGGTACGGGTGAAAACATTGGCAAGAGCATCTCTTGCTGCGGTGTCCCCATAGAGGGCCCTTCCTGGGGGACACTGTTGTCCCCAGGGCGGACTGGGGGATGTAGGAACAGCTGCTGCTCTGCTTCCTTCTTGCTGATGGGGGGGTCTCAAGAGCTGGATCCGGTCCTGCTCCTCCCTGCAGTGCTCCCCATCCCCATCGAGGCTGAGACGGGACCGTGGGAGGAACGACGTGGGTCTGAAGACATGGGAGGGAGGCAGGGAGCTGCCAGCAGAAAGCTGGGGCTGCCAGGGCTGAATAATGGCTGAGAGCAGAATAAGGGGGCTTTAGAGCTTAATTTCCTGTTCCCGCGCTGCAGCCGCGCTGAGGATGGGATTTGTGCTGCCATCTCCAAGGAGATGCGGGCTGTGCGGCCGCTCGAATGCTAATGGCATCGGTGCACGTACATCAGGAGGCTGCGGGGTCTGGGGGCTCCCCAGCCCCATCCTGAGCCAAGCAGCAGCTCCCCAGGGCCACCAAGTGAGATGATGGAGAACATGGGAGAGTCTCAGTGATTCCTGCCTCGTTGTTCCTGCTGTCCACGGGAACCCAGTGCTGCCTAAGACTTCTTAGCCTCCCCACTGGTGTTTCTTACCGGGCTGTGGGGTTGGCATGGAGTCCTTGTTGGGGAGCTGCCTCATCCCATGCTGCTTTTGGGGTTGTGGTGGGCATGGGACAGGCTGCCCAGGGCAGTAGGATGGCCCTGAGCTGCAGGTGCTCAAGAAGGCAGTGCTCTTGGATAGATGGTTTGACTCTTGGTTGCCTTGTGTGGAGCCAGGGGTTGGACTTGATGATCATCGTGGGTCCCTTCCGCCTCAGGATGTTCTGTGATTTTATGGTGCTTGGGCTGACTTCTGTTCAGCGCCATCCCGACAGCTGGATGGGGAGCTGAGGTCCCACAGGAGCTTATCCCATCTGACGTAAAAGGGCTGTTGTGAGAAGAGTAATTAAAAGCAATGCTGATGAGCTGCTGCAAGCTGCTTAGTACGCATGGAACGAAGGGAATCACAGCCAGGGCTCGCCCTGTCCATCTCTGCTGTGGCCCCAGGGAAGGCCCAGGAGCATCTGGTGGTGGTGGGGCTGGAGGAAGCAGCCATGGTCTCCCTGTGTTTGCGTCGCAGATGGGGAGCGGCTGGGGGAGGTGACGGACGCCGGCAGGCGGCCAGCAGTGGCCCAGGCAGCGGCACGGCAGAGGAAGGCCGAGGACTCCAGTGAGAGCCGCGAGGAGGAGCAGGTGGGAATGAGAGAGCTGTAGTGGGACCAAGGAGGGATGGCACCCGCAGCTTCTCTGGGCAGCCCATGCCAGGGCCTCACCATGCCCCGAGCGAAGAGTTTCTTCCCAATGTCTCACCTAAATTTACCCGCTTTCATTTTAAAACCATTGTCTCTTGTCCTATCACTAGACTTCATCAAAGAGGTCCCTCTCCAATTTTCTTGTAGGGTCCTTTAGGCTCTGGAAGGCCGCAATGAGGTCTCCCCGGAGCCTTCTCTTCTCCAGGCTGAACAACACCAGCTTTCTCAGCCTCTCTCAGCACGCTCTGCTGGCTCACATTGTGTTCTTTCTCAGCTAGCACCTCCAAGTCCCTCTCCTCAGGGCTGCTGACTGTTCATTCTTTGCCCAGCCTGTGTTTGTGTTTGGGTTTGCCCTGACCCAGGTGCGTTACGTTGCACTTGGCCTTGTTGAACTTCATGAGACTCACACAGGCCCATCTCTCCAGGCCTGTTGAGGTCCCTCTGGATGTCATCACTTCCCTCCTGCATGTCAGCCCCCACACAGCTTGCTGTCATCCACAAACTTGCTGAGGACGCACTCAGTCTCTCTGTCCACTTCGCTAACGAAGGTGACAAGTGGTGCTGGTCCCAGTGCTGACCCCAGATGAACTCCACTCATCACTGGTCCCACTCGATCACTGAGCTGTTGGCTGTAACTCTTTGAATGCGACCATCCACCCAATTCCTTATCCCCCTGAGTGGCCCAGCCATCAAATCCATGTCTCTCCAATTTAGAGACAAGGATGCTGTGTGGGACAGTGTCCAATGCAAGTGGGATGCCTGGAGGGGCATCTGAAGGGCTCCCTGAATCCACAGCAAACAAGTGCAGACTGAAAGCTGAGATGGGAAGCTTTCTTCCTGGTGTGCTCTGAGCCCCAGCTGGGCATTGGTGCAGATCTTTCTGTTGGCACCGCTGGTCCTTTTTTTTGTCATCTTTTATTGTGCTTGCAGGACGATCTGGCCCTGGTGCTGGAATGTTATGGCAAAGCAGCTCTGTAATTGCATCCTGGCTTTCCCAGTGAGCACAATTACACCTCCTCCCTAATAATGCCTTCGAAGAGCATCGCTCCCCTCCTCCAGAATGCTAGTGACATCATTTAGGAAAAGTTTGCTAATTATTTCCTTGGCGCTGCACGCTGTAACGGGCTGTGCTTTGTCTGTGTCGTGGTTCTCCACAAGAGCCTGACTCTCCCTCTTCAGCAAGCTGGGGGCAGGTGACTGCTCCCATAATCCCTCTAAATTACGAGACACGAGTGATCGGATTAATCTAATCCCCTTTAAAGGAAGAAGGAGAGCGGGGAGGCACCCTGCTGTCTCTGCCCGGAGGCAGAAGTGCAGATCACATTATTGCCCAAGCTCCTGCTCTTTTGGAAATGGAGCCCAAAATAGCCCCTTTCCAGTACCTTGCCTGCCTGGCGTTTAGGATGCACAGAAAGCGGGCTGTTTTGGAGCAGGAGCGCTTTCAGCAGAGGGTGGGAAATGAGTTGAGCTGGAACGTTTTGGAGCCCTGCTCTCTGGGCTGCCTCGCCAACATTATTCTGCAGCGAGGTGCCCCACTTTCCTTTGCGTTCAGCCTTGAGTGCTTTCCCCTTGGTTTGGAAACGCTTGACATCTCAAATGAGGTATTTAGGCATAAGGAAGCCTCCTGCAAGCACATCCGAGCAGTGTGCTGGCTGTGGCCCCGCTGCCCCACACCTCTCATCCCCCATCTCCCACTTCCTTGGCAGAATGATGGACAGGATTTGGATGCATGGTTTTCCAGAGGCTCACGAGCCACCAGGCGCCCCAAACTCAACCTGACCAAGCAGGCTCTGCCCTGGGATGAGAAGGTACGTGGGCAGGGGGGTGATGGTGGAAGGGAAGCACGGCCATGATCATGGTGTTGAGGGGTGGGGAAGAATCACACGGTCTCCTCCTGGTGCCAATGGGATCGGTGATGATCGGGCTGGGCTTTGTATCCAGGAGGGGAACAGTCCCTGTGTGAGGCTGCTTGGGAACCAAAAGGATGCCCTTGCAGCGATGGGAGGAAGATTATCCTCTGGGTTTTGGTGTTGTGAGTGTAGGGTTGGCCCTAATGCTGTCCTTAGGAGGTGACCCGCTCATCTCCCCCTTCTTCCCCTCATTCTGCAGTACAAGGGGAAAGCAAACCTACATGTTTTTGAAGACTGGTGTGGAGGAGCCGTGAGGCACCTAAGGAAGAACCTCCATTTCCCACTCTTTCCACACGTGAGTCCCAGACCCAATGGTGGTGGGTTGGAGGGAGGGCCTGCTCATCCCTCTTTGTGGCATGCAAGCTTTTGGGTTCCCTTTGGGGGCAGGTGATTGCCATCAGAGCCAGCCAGGCTCCAGAGCAGAGATGGAGAGATCTGGGTGGCAGTGGGACCTCCGTGTCCCCTCTGGTTTTAGGGGTGCAAAGCCCCAGGAGGACAGGGGGTGGATAATGTTGGCACAAGGCGTGAGCTACTTGTGCTTTCACATCCCCAGACCCGCACCACGGTGAAGAAGCTGGCGGTGTCACCCAAGTGGAAGAACTACGGACTGAGGATTTTTGGCTACATCCACCCCTTCAAAGATGGTGAGTGGGGATCTTGGGCCTCTTCTCCCCTTGCAGTGGTGTGGGGAAGCTGCCTCCTCCCCCTTCTTGGGCCACATGAAGGCAGAAGGGGTGTTGGAGAGTCCCTGGCTCCTGGGCAGGACGGCCTCTCTGGAGCAGAGATCCTTTTCCATGGTTTTGAATGAAGCTGAAGCACTAGTCCTGTCCAGGACAGAGCACAGCGTGGGGTCCACGGCACCGTGTTACCTCTGCCCATCCCTCCCTCCGTTTCCTCATGCCACAAGGAAATGCTGTCACCTTCATCCACCCAGCCCAGGCCACCACCACTGCTGTATACCTCTCCTCTGCTATCCTCAGGAGATTTCCAGTTTTCTGTGGCATCTGATGACAACTCCGAGTTCTGGCTCAGTTCTGACGAGAGCCCATCCAACTCGCGGCTGGCTGCCTTCGTGGGCAAGGTATGCACATCCACCCTGCAGGCTGCCCTGCACCAGGGATGGTTGAGCTCCTGCTGAGGACTTCTCCTTGCTTGCAGTGCCTCCCTCCTAGCTTCCATGCTGCCTTGGGATCCCCACATCCTGGTTATAGCTACCAAAGCTCGTGCCATAGAATGATTTGAGTTGGAAGGGACCATTAAAAGTTGCCTGATCCAACTCCCCTGCAATATCCAGAGACATCTACAGCTCAATCAGGTTGCTCAGAGCCTGGCCCAGCAACCTGATGTCCCAGGGTGGGAGATGTAATGTCTGCTGTTGGATTTTCCTGGGAAACTGGAAAACCTATGGTCCTGAGTCACACCTATATGCTTTTGGGACCTTCCTGTTCATGGCTGGTGACAATCTCCTGTGCCAGGAGTGCCAGTGGCGGGGGGGTGACAAGGGGACCCTGGGGTGGAGCACTCTGTCCTCCTTGCCTGATGACCCTTTCTGCAGTGTGGCATGGTGCCCAATGGAGGCAGAGGAGAGCTTCTTCCTGTCTGTCTGGAGGGGTTTGGGCTTGTGCCTGCTTAGCTGGCAGCTCTTAGCTGTTCGTGCTTCCTTTCCCCAGCTGGGTACCGAGTGGACGGCTCCAGGGGAGTTCACCAAATTCAGCTCGCAGGTCTCCAAGCCTCTACGGTAAGCTGCACACTGATCCTGACCAGCTCCCACCACAGCCCCTTCCCAAAACACCCAAAGGTGTTGGATGCCACGATTGAGGGACTAGGGTTCCCTTTTTCTATTAAAACAGTAAAGCTGCTTGCAGATATCCCTCTCACAGATTACTCCCCTGGCACCAAGGGTCCAGGGGCTCCACCCCATTGCCCTGGCAGCAGCAGCAGTGTTTCCTAACCAGACTCCCCCTTCTTGTGCAGCCTGATGTCGTCCAGGCGCTACTACTTCGAGCTGCTCCACAAGCAAGATGACCGAGGCTCGGACCACGTGGAAGTTGGCGTGAGTAAATGTCCCCCTGTGCAGCTTCCAGGCTTGTTTCAGCAGCTCTCCATGACGAGTCCCATCCCCCCCTCTTTTTTTTTTCTCCCTTGCCGTGTGCAGAGGAGAACTGGGCTGGCAGGGGAGGAAGGTCCCTTTTTGGAGGAGCCCAGTCTGTGGATAAGATGGGGACAAACAGCTACCATCTAGGACACTGACTGCTGCCCTGTAGAGCTGTCAGCCCACCCTACTGCCTTGGGTCCCTTTTTTTCTTTCCCCACCCCTCCTTTAGAGATACCAGCAATTTCAGATCTGAACTTGCCTGCCTGGCTGCACAGCCCTGCTGTTCTCAGGAGCTCAGGCTTGCTTTTTTTTTTTTTTTTTTTTTTTTTTGGGAGGGGAAGATGTTGGCTCTTTCGCAAAGGTTTCCTTTTTCCCAAACACTCATTAATCACTGGAGTCAGACTTGTGCCAGCAAAGCATCTCGGAGGTTGACAGCTCCCCTTCCTCGCCTTTCTCCTCCCCAGCGCTCTGTCTGGGTGCATGCAGTGCTGATAAGATCTGAATTTCTGATGTGGAAAACAAGCGAGGGGGGGAAATGTTTTTTTGCTGGAGGGAGGGAAGCCTCTCAGGTGCTTGTAGAGAGACAACAAAGGACCCTAATGCATCCCTCGCTCTGGGTATGTAAGTGCTTGTCTGCACAAAGGCTCGCATCCATTCGGGGCTTGCTTTTAAATGGCAGTCAAATCAGTGCAGGCAGCTGTGAAGACCTTCTGAAGTCAGTGCTATTTGCTTGTTGTTAATGTGCCCCAAATCAGCCGAAGCTGGTCTAAAAGCAGCAGCAGGGATCTGCAGGGGGTTGCTTCGGTCTGTGCCTGTTCCTCCTTTTGCCGACGCAGGTCTCAGTGATTTGCAGCACTGGAGAGAGGCAGGGGAAGGAGGAGGTGGTTTAGGGGTCAGTGAATGACAGCTGTGGGCTGGGGTCTTGATCCCACTTTTGTGCTGCCCTGGTGACGAATGCTTGTTGGGAAGAAGCTGCTGCCTGGCCCAAAAGAACCACATGGGTCTGGGATATGTGGCGGCCAGGCGGTAGTCCCACTTCTGGGAGCCTTCCCTTCTCCAGCCATGCAGGGAACAAGCTCAAAGCACTGCTGTTTAAGGCAGGAGATAGGTCTGGACCTGTGCTGGAATAGGGTCAGCCCTTCCTCTCGTTCCACTGCTGTGGTGTTGGGGTTGAGGGTGGTTCCTGGGAGCTGAAGGTGGAGAAGGACCCGTCCTCCCACTGATCCTCCATCTCCTTCTTTCCTAGTGGCGAGTTTTCCTCCCTAGCTTGAAGTTCGAGGTGATTGACTCCTCCTACATCTCTCTGTACACAGGTAAGGACCATCCCAGGTGCTAGCAGCCAGCAAACCACCATGCTGCGCTCACTTGGGCTCAAAACGTTGGTTGAAACTAGATGTGAAGGAAGATGGGTCAGAACCCACCAGGGCTTCTGCTGGATAGGAGGAATGAGGCTGCAGCAGGTAGGGGTGATGCTGTGGCCCTCCCAGAAATGGGATGTGGATGTGGTGTGCCACAGAATTGCAGCTCCCGTGGCTGCTGCTCTCCTTGCTAATGAGGCTTGGCTCCTTTGGCAGGCAGCTCGGCTCCTTGGCCCTGAGTTATGAGGAGCTGTCATGGAGGTGGGAATGGATGGCATGGGATTTAATTAAATCTATAGATCTTCTGCTTCCTGCCCCTTCCCCGGTCTGGCAGCGAGAAAGAACTTGATGGATGGGTCCTGCCCTGGCGCTCAGTGTGCATGAGGGCTGGTCATCAAACATGCCCTGGAAGGTGTCACTGAAGCAACATGCAGGGATCAATGGGGAGAAGAGGGGTGGAGGGGCAGGAGATGGATGAGGTGCAGATAAATTTTCCCCTGGCTGCTATCCATCAGCACCAATGCTCTCCTGCTTCCCAGCTCCCTTGGAGCCCAGCAGCATTTCCCAAGGGAGAAGCCAAACCACTTTTGAGTGTCTATCCTCAGGGCTCAAAGCTCTGCCCCTTCCCCTGCTCCAGCATTTTCCTTTTTTGGCTGCATGAGGATGCAATGCTATGTGTCCTGCATCTCCCCATGCTCCAGCATGTCCCTGTCACACTAAGGAGCATTTTGGGTGCTGCATTTGGGATCTGCCTGCTTCCCCGCAGTGTCTTTGAATACTGGGAACAGGCAGCTCTACCTGGGACCAAGGTGACTGGGGCATGGTGACCTCCCTTAGTGGCATTCTGGGGGCTGGTGAATAGCCAAGGACAATGTGTCACTCAAATCCTTAAATGGGAGAAGGGCAGAAACCAAACTCACATTGTATTTACCTGTGGCTTGAAGGGGAAAAACATCCAAGGCTTAATCCTTGTGTCCCTGGGAATCAAAGCCTCTGAGTGTTTCCACCTCTTGTGTTTGTAGTGAGCGATGCTGTAACCAGAGCTGGGGATCCTGGCTGAGATCAGCTGTACCGTTTTCCTATGTGTCATTAGTTGATAGCAATAATCATTTGTCTGATTAGTCACAGGGTCTGCAAGCCTGTAGGTTTGCCCTCTCAGGAGCTGGGGAGCTATGGGACATGCTGTTCCCCATGGGGGGCACAGTGTGGGGACACAGAGCATGTGTTTGTGCGCATGCCTCCTTTTGGGGGTGTCCCAGGTGGGTATCCCTGCAGGGTCAGAGGGATGCAGGAACTGATGCAGAGTGGTGGGGTTCAACCAGGATCCTCCCCCACAGCTTTGGGGGTCCCCAGGGCTCCCCTCATCCAGAGGAGGAGTCCTGTGGTGAACCGAGGGGCTCAGCCACCATCCTCTCCTCCCTCAGACGAATCGTCCCTGAAGATGAACCACGTGGAGCACATCCCGCAGTCCCTGGCCAGCCACAGTGGGAGCTACCTCTGGGAGGCGCAGCGGGACGAGCATGGGGCTGACATGCTCAAGTCTGACCCCAGGGATACCTTCTTCCTCAGTAAGTGGCTGGGACTTCTCACTGCTCTGTGACTTTCTTTGGTCCCTTCCAACCCAAACCACTCTGTGATTCAATGAAGAAGGCAGGACCTGGATGCTCCTGGTACCCAGAGCATCCTTCCTACCTTCTGCCCATCTCTGGGGTGAGGGACATCTCTACTGGGGGCAATTTGGGATGGTTTGAGCTACAGACCATAACTTGGGGATGGGCACAGGTTGGGCTGAGCCACACCTGCCTCTCCTCAGCCCCTGCGATAGAGCCGTCCCGCGTGGAGAACGTGCTGGTGCCCTGTGCCTACAGCCCCACCTACGTGGTGAAGGATTTCCCCATCGCCCGCTACCAGGGCCTGCAATTTGTAAGTGTCTCTCTGTGATGCCTGGGAAAGGAACTTGCCAAAGCTGTTGTCCCTGTAGTGGGTCTTGGTTTGCCTGCGATGTTTCAACCTGGTTAAAATCCAGGAGAAAGCATCTTTTGGTGGAGGGCTAGGCTGAGCCTTCCCCTCTTGACCCAAACGGGTTTGGGGTGAGCGGTGTGTGGGGTGTTTGGGGTGCTGGGATGAAGCCAGCTGGGTGCACTGGTGATGGCGGAGTGCTTGGCTCCCCAGGTCTACCTCTCGTTTGTGTACCCCAACGACTTCACGCGCCTCACTCACATGGAGACGGAGAACAAGTGCTTCTACAGGGAGTCCCCTCTCTACCTGGAGAAGTAAGTGTTGGCATGCATCCCCAAGCCCTGTCCACAGCCAGGGGCCACCTCCAGGCTGGCTCCCAGCCCATCTCTTGGGGATTTGTTCAAGAAAGGGGGGAGATGCAGCACCTGGAGACGTGATTAGTGGGCATGATGGTGGTGGGCTGACAGTTAGAGCAGATGATCTTAGAGGTCTTTTCCAACCTTAATTATTCTATGACCCCAGCTCCCATCCCAGGACGTTCGCATGCACACATGTGTGTATGTGCACGGCAGCACGCACCCACCTGCTCGTGAGCACCCTTCCCCTGTGCACCCCTCTCTTATCTCTGGGACCTCATCTTTCATCTCTGTCTCCCAGGTTTGGTTTTTATAAGTACATGAAGATGGATGAGGAGGAGGAGGACCCACGTCAGCGAGCGTTTCTCTTCCTCAACCCAGACAGTGAGTCATGCCTGCCCACTGACAGCTCTCAAACATCTCTCAGTGGCTTGGCACGGGGCTGAGGACCTGGCATCCCAACCCACCAGCCCAGCTGATGGGAGATGGAACGCATCAGTGTGTCTCCAGTGATATACCTGGAGGGGTTAATTAATCAAGGTTTGGAGGGGGAAATTACTGGAGTCCTTAGCCCCCATCCCTGCTGAGCATCACTCAGCGCCTGCCAGCTCTCAGTCCCCCTCACTCAGGGATAGTTTTCACCTTGATCTCCTCAGGGAGACGAGCTTTGCCTGCTTGTCCCGAGCCATCGTGCTGCAGAGCAGCCGGGACCCTTGAGAAACTTATTTCTGTCTTTGCTCCCTAGATTTCCTTGAGGATGATGAGGAGGATGAGGATACAGCAGACAGCCCTGAGGCTACAGACCCACCTCCCAAAGCCAGGAAGAACCTCGAGCCAGTACCTGGAGCCCAAAGGAAGGAGATTCTGTCAGTCACCAGAGATTATGGGGATTACCTGGACTACTACAGCTTCCGCCACAAGCAGGGTCGGACACGGGATGAGGTGGGCGTGGGAAGGTGGAGCATGCCCCCCGCCACTCCCAGCCCTACGGCCACTCCCGAGGGTCCCCATGGCAATGGGGACACAGGACACGTGCAGGAGAGAGTCCATGGGAGGATGCTCCGATGGTTACCCCAGGAGCCCAGCGAGGAGGATGAGCTGGGGCTGCTGGTGTCTTCTAAGCGTGCTGGGGCCCTGAGCCTCCAGCCTCACCTCTCTGTTCCCATCTTTGGTGGCAGAGCCAAAACACCAGGTCCCAGCAAGTCCATAGTATCCAAGGAGGACAAAAAGCCTCAGAAGGCCCAGGAGAAGGTGTATGTGACCAGGCTGCAGCCGGGAAAACGCAAAGCCCCAGCCCAGGAGCCCGCCTTCCCCAGCATCTTCCTTTACCCAAAGCCTCTGAAGAAAGTGCACCTTCACTCCAGGACCCCTCAGAAGCATCCCATCGCCTCCAGCAAGCTCCGAACTGCCCCTGGCCACCGGACACCTTGGCTCTTGAGTAACATCTCCAAAGAGAGAGATGCGGCCAGGAGGAAGAGCAGCCGGGTGGGTGACAGGAGGTGGCAGCTGGTGAGCAAGCGGGAAGAACTAGGGGCCGAAGGGATCTTCAGCAAGGAGACCCACGAGGATGTGACTGCAGCCCCGGGCAGGATGGCGGTCACCACCGATTACAACTCCTCAGAGGTGACTCGCTCGCAGGGGACACGGGTGACATCCTTTCTGAAGATGTCGGAGACAACAGCGTCCCAGCAGGAGGGAAAGGGCCGGGAGGAAGAGGAGGAAGAGGAGGTGTCGGACTATAGCTATGAGACGGGGGAGCTGCCGCAGAGCTGGCTGGAGGACTCCATCAACTGGCAGAGGACGTTCAGCGTCAGCTCGGTGGACTTCGAGCTCCTGCGCTCTGACTGGAACGACCTGCGCTGCAATGTCTCGGGCAACCTGCAGCTGAGCGAGAGCGAGGTGGTCGATGTGGTGGCCCAGTACATGGAGAAGCTCAACGAGAAGAACGGGGGGTAGGGAGGCAGCAGGGTGCAGGTGGGAAGTGGGGGGAGATGTGACTTGGCCCCACTTGGCTTTTTGGGACCGGCTGGGATGGACGTTGGGTTAGACTCATAGAGCAGCCCGTGTTGGAAGGGACCTCCAAAGATCATCAGGCCCAAGTTCTGGGGTGGGAAAAGGCAGCCTGGATGGGATGACCCAGCACCCTGTCCTACCACACCTTGAAAACCTCCAGGGCTGGAGATGCTGCCGTGTCTCTGGGGAGGCTGTTCCAGGGAGTGCTTTTTCTCACTGTAAAAAATTTGTCTTGTACCAGGATAAAACCTCTCCTGGTACAGTTTGCCCCTTGTCTTCTCTGTCTGGCCCCTAGTGAAGAGACAGCCTCTGTCCTCTTCCTAGCTGCCCTTTAAGAGCTGGAATACTGCAATGAGCCCTTCCTGAGCCTTTTCTTCTCCAGTGTGAGAAAACCCAACTCCTTCAGACTTTCCTCATAGGACAGGTTCTCCAGCCCTTTGGCCATTTCTGTGGCCCTCCCCTCTCCAGCCTGTGCTGGGCTCTTTGGTGATACCTTTCCAGCTGAAGGAGCGGGCACTTGTCTTTGTTAAACTTCATGCCGCGTCCACCTCACCGCCCTGTTCAGACTTGGTGAGGGAGCTTTCAATCCCATTGCCCAGATCATTCGTGAAGATACAGAATGGCGTGGGGGCCAGTATCCACCTTTAGGGGACCCCACTTGCTACAGGCTGCCAACCTGAGTATAAACCATTGCTTGCCATCCTCTTGAGTGCAGCCTGCTAGCCAATGTCCAACCCATCTCACAGCCCACCCACCCAATCTATAATTTGGCCGTTTCACCTGTTTTTCCTTCCCCCACAGCATCTACACCCTCCTGCGGATTGTCAATGTGGAGAAGCGCCGGGACACGGCCCGGGGCAACCGCTATCTGCTGGAGCTGGAGCTAGCAGAACGGGGCCAGCGGACGGTGCGGCTCTCTGAGTATGTCTATGTGCTCTTGCACCAAGGCAAGCAGGATGATAGTGCTGAAGCCAACCCTGAGGGGCCCGGCCTGGGGGCTACCGAGGCCCAGTCAAGCACCTGGAGCATCCTCTATGGGAAGCCCATTCTTTGCCGGCCTCTGCAGCTGAGCTGGAAGCAGGACATCATGGTGCACTTCGTGGTACCTGGTAGGTGTCTCTCCGGCATGTCTCTTGCTGCCCACAGCGTTCTCTGGTGGGATTTTGCATCCTCCAGGCGGGCCCAAGGGGCTGCAGTCAGCCAGGAGGGCATGGGCCATGTCTTGCAGCTCACTCTGTGTCAGGTATTGGGGTTGAGGGACGTGCCCATGGCTGCAGTACTGCCAAGTGCCTTTCCCTAAGGCAAGTGCTATCAGGGCTCTCAGGAGGCCAGACCCATAGCAATGTTGAGCTTATCTGGTGTAATGTGACAGGCTGCTGGTTTGATTGGGGGTATTCTTGGGACCTCTAGTGTGGGGATCCTAAGGTCTGAGGGATGTTTGTGGCTGTGTCTGGCAGTGAAGAACCAAGCACGCTGGGTCCAGCAGTTCATCACAGACATGGTCGACCTGTACGACTTTACGAAGGATGCCAACTTCAACGTCATCCTGGTAGACTTCGACAGTGATGACATGGACGTCGAGAAAGCCCTGCGGGATGCCCGGCTGCCTCGGTAACCCATCCCAAGGAGCCCTGCATCCTCTCCACATCCCATCATGGTCCAATGGTGGTGCTGTTGCAGCCATTGGCTTGAGGTGGCCCCTTTCTTCATAGAGTCATAGGATGATTTGGGTTGGGTGGGGCCTTACAGCCCATCAAGTTCCACCCCCCTGCTGTGGGCTGGGATATCTTCCACTAGACCAGGTTGTCCAAAGCCCCATCCAGTCTGGCCTTGAACACTTCCGGGGATGGGGCATCCACAGCTTCTCTGGGTTACCTTTTCTCCCATTACCACCCTCCCTTATAGAGAGTCCCATGCCAGCTTTCCTGTAGGCCCCTTTAGGTACTGGAAGGCTGCTATGAGGTCTCCCCAGAGCGTTCTGTTCTCCCAGTTCCCCAACTTTCCCTCTGGGTTTGCCCTGACCCAGGTGCATTATGTTGCACTTGGCCATGTTGAACTTCATGAGACTCACACGGGCCCATCTCTCCAGGCCTGTCGAGGTCCCTCTGGATGCCATCCCTTCCCTCCTGCATGTCTATCCCCACACGGCTTGGTGTCATCCACAGACTTGCTGAGAGTGCCCTCAGTTGCGCTGTCCATGTCACCAACAAAAGGTGTTAAATAGTGTTTGTCCCCTCGAGGAGGTCCCTTCTCCTCACCAGTGCTAACTGACCTGTTCTCTCCCCTCAGCTACCAGTACCTGCGACGCACAGGGAACTTTGAGCGCTCAGCAGGGCTGCAGGCTGGTGTGGACATGGTTGAGGTGAGGACCCACTGCTCCCCTTGGGGCTTCTGGAGCTCCTGGTGTGGCTTGGCTGCGAGCCTCCTGCTTTGCGTCTGTCCCCTCCTGCAGGATGGGCACAGCATCGTGTTCCTATGTGACCTGCACATCCACTTCCCCCCCAACATCCTGGACAGCATCCGGAAGCACTGCGTGGAGGGGAAGTTGGCCTACGCGCCCATCGTCATGAGGCTGAGCTGTGGCAGCTCCCCACGGGAGCCCAATGGTGAGCAGTCCCCTTCCTTGTGCCACCTTCCAGCTGGGAGATGTCACCGGTGCACCCGATCCTCGCTGTGGTGCTGGGTTTGGGTTACAGCCAGGATCGGGTGGGTTTGTTCTGCTTTGGTGAGATGAGGTTTGAGCCCAAGGGTTCTCCAGAACTTGGAGCGTCACCCTGTGGACCCCACAGTAGGAGGTGGTGATGATGGGGACAGAGCCGTGGTAGGAAGGGAGATTGGGATGGGGTGTGATCATGGATGTGGCTTCCTGGAAATGCCAAGGGTGATGGTTTGGTGGGGTGGGGATCTCACCACTCCTCCCTCCAGGTTACTGGGAGGTGAATGGCTTTGGCCTCTTTGGCATCTACAAGTCGGACTTTGACCGTGTCGGAGGAATGAACACGGAGGAGTTCAGGGACCGCTGGGGCGGGGAGGACTGGGAGCTCCTGGACAGGTGAGGCTGGAGGCACCAGTACCCCTCTACCCTGACCTGCGTGACTGGGACCCCGTACCCCCGCCCATGGGCAGGGCTGTGTCCATCCCCTGGTTTCCCTGAGCAGCTGTCCATCTGTCCGGCTGCAGGGTCCTTCAGAGCGGGCTGGAGGTGGAGCGCTTGCGTCTCAGGAACTTTTACCACTATTACCACTCCAAGCGCGGCATGTGGAACACCCACAGCAAGAAGTCACCCAAGGACTAACACCCTGAGCCTGGCCCACAGCCAACAGACCACAGCCAGAGGTCGGCCACTGCTGGTGCCCACCTGTCCCCAACCCTCACCCGTGGCCACTGGTGCCAGCACGGAGGGCGCCATTGCCACTGGGGTCTCCAAACGAACCATGGTTACTTTGGGGTGGATGTGGGGAGGGAGGGTGGGCGGAAGCGGGATGGTGGATTTTTTCTTAAGGGTCTAATTTCTTAGTCAGAAATGAATTTATTAACTCATTAGCGCCGGGGCGGTGGGCGTCCTGCTGTTGGGAGGGCAAAGCCTCCAGGCTGGGGGCCGTGCCGTGCTGATGATGCTGGAGGGGGAAAAGTGGTACCCGAGCTCGCAGCCAGCACTAGCTCTGCATCTCCTGCACAGTGTCCAGTGCCAGGCTGGAGGGCAGAGCCTTCTTGGGGGGCTGCTGGAGCAGATACCCTGGCGGTGGGGGTACAAGCCCCTCAGGGCTGCCTATACACTCTGTGGCACCCCTAGAGCCAGCAGTCACCTTGGAGGGGAGGAAGCTTTGCCCTGGCTGCTGTGGCTGTACTGGGCAAGGGGCAGAGCCCCTTTCTGGCCCCCATCAGCAGGGTGGGCTAGGGGGGAGGGGGGGGAAAGGGCAGAGCCCAAAGCAGGTACAGGAGTGGGGAGAGCAAACGATGTTTCCAAGCTAATTTCTGTGAAATTATGAGGTAGGAAGCTGTTTTCAGGAAGTTCTGTTTTCTTTTTGTTGTTGTTGTTGTTCTGGTTTTTTTTTGTTTGTTTGTTTGCTTTTGTTTTTTAAATTCTTAAAAATTAAAATCAGTGTCTTGGCTGGGATTTCCTTCCTTCAGTGTCACCCTCTGCCTCGTAGCTGCGGTCCCGGGGCTGCTCTGCCCGCTGCCCGGCACACAGGAGGGCTGGCAGCATGCAGGGAAGGGGAGGAGGAGGCAGCCATGTGCCTTTGATGCCCCGATGCACGCTCGGGCTTGCAGGGAGACTGGGGAGCCTCCGCCCCACACCTGGGTCTCGCGCCACTGCAGGAGCATGGGCTAAAACCACCCCGTGGTCTGGCAGCATTGGGCTCTACCAGCCCTGGGAGCATCCCAGGAGGTGTCCCCAGAGCCCCAGTCCGAGTTTGCCCGTGGGGTCGGTCCATGCGGTGGGATTTTCTCCCCTGCAGTGCCGCTCATCTGCTCCTCTCCTTGCCTAGCTCCCTGTATTTTTGAGCTTTTTTTAAAGCACTTTGTTGTGGGCGAGGGCTTTGCCCGCTATACCAAGAGGTGGCCTGGGGCTGGAGAAGTCCTGGGCAGGGTGGATGGCACGATCCCCAAAGCCACTTCTCCTTAGGCGCAACTTTTCCAGGTGGTGGAGAGGGCTGAGCTCCTTTGGAGCTCCCAATGGAGCCATCAGCACCAAGGGACACTTAGGATTGAGCTGGCATGGTGGTGATGGGTTGATGGCTGGACTTGATGATCTTTAGGGGTCTTTTCCAGCCTTAATGATTTCTAATTTTCTATGACACAGAGCCTCTCCAGGGTTGGAGGTCTCCACTTTTTCAAGGAGCAATAGGGAGAGGCATTTGCCGAGCGGCTCGCCCTGCCCCAGAGGGAATGTTATGTTGGGGCTTGTTGGGTCTCATGGGGTGGGGGGGGGGACAGAGATGAACCCCAGCCCCAAGCGGGTGGCTCAGCACGTCCCTATAGGGCTGAGCAGAGGGATGGCAGTGGGCAAAGGGGATCGGCGAGTGCCAGCTGTGGTGCCGGTGGGAGCAATGGCCCTGGAACTGGTTAGGCTTGTTTGGAATGCTCCCTCTCAGCTTATCTGGACTTCAAAAGGATCCTGCTCAATCCCACACATGCAGATGTACTCCCTGGGAGTCTCCAGGGTGTGGGGGAACCCCCTGCCCCAAAGGCTGTGCCCCCCACCTCTGCCTCCACTCCCTCTTCTCCATTTGGAGCCCCGGAGCCCTCCTTGTCAGATTCCCCAGGTCAGGGGATTCAATGGAATGTGCTGGGATGGACACTTTGGCCAAAGGCCATGGAGGTGGGGACCAAAGGTGCTTTCCAGAGCATCATGAAGGTGGGAGCTCCATTGGCAGCAGATCCAGGAGGTGGGTCAATACGGCACCATGCAGGGCCACCAAGAGCCAAAACCCCACCGCGAGCCCCAAAAGTGCAAACTTGACTGAGAGGCAAGTGGGTTTGGAGCGCACATGCAAAACAACGGTGAAGGGACTGGTTGGGTAAGCTCCCGGGGCGGGCCCTGCCGCGGCCCCACGCCCACCACCGCGCAGACGGCATCACCGACCCCACGCCGGGGCTCCCCGACAGCACCCAGGGGTGCACCCAGCTGGAGGATGCTGCAGGGCACCAGCCCTGTGGGGCCACCCAACAAGGTAAGTGTCTCGCGAGCGTGGCTGTCCCCGATGCGGGTTGACATCATGCCAGGGGACGCGGATGCCATTGGGAAACCGATGGAGCCATCCATCCGTTGCGCGTTCCTGGCCAGCTCTGGCCAAGCAGCATTTTTGTCCCCTCCCCAGTGTCCTCGTGCCTCGGTTTCCCTGCTATGGAAGGGACAGTCCGAGCACATGTGCTGCTGTGCTGTTGGCCACTCCCTGCTTCTGGTGGCATGGGTGGCCAGAGGACCTGGTCTTGGAGACAGGCAGCCAGGGGGGCTTAGGGAACAACAAGCATTGGTGTATTGTGGGGGGCATGGTGCTGGTTGCCCCATAGAGGGGTGCCTTTGAGGTGTGTCCACACTGAGTTTTATTCATCTCTGCATCTCCGAGTGTGGTTGTATCTCTTCAGTTTTGCTTCAAATAGCTTTTTGTATCAAATTACTGTATTTATTATTATTATTTTTTAAAAAGCATCCTATCCGAAGCATTTTGCAGGGCTGCAGAGCCCCAGCCGCCTGCTTTGGGGAAGCAGGGACATACCTGGGGGTATCCCCCAGCCCCTCAGAGCCTGGCACGTGGCCATGAGCAAGCAGCAACACGCACGGGGAGTGAACCTCCTCCT
>NC_034414.1:2981150-3054919 GCF_002078875.1 Numida meleagris | reverse complement strand
AGGGAGTGTGATTCATGCAGGCTGGGAGTGCCCTGCTGAGTGTTGCCAAGCACCGTGCACCCGTGTGGGTGGCACGGAGCTGGGAATGGTCCCCTTAGGGCTGTAGACCCCCAAAAGGATTGGCTGTGACCCCTACCCCAAACCCTACGGAGCCCCCCAGCGAGAGAGGGGGAGATCTGGGGGTCATAGGTCTCCAGGCACAGTGGGGTTGGCCACCAAGATTGGGGGCCTTAACGATGCAGGGGACAGATCCCTGTCCTTGGAACTCTCTCCTGCCCCGCGCCAACCACTGCTCCTGCTGACAGCGGCACATTCCTTACTGCTCTTTCCCCCCCTCCTACCAAAGGACAAAAGCCATTCTGAGCTGTCAGTGCCCGGTGTTGCAAGCCCCAGCCAGCTCACTGGCTGCCCAACCCCAAAACAATTCTGCCAGGCGGGGCCAAAGCGGTGACGCCGAGGCCACCACGGGCTGTGTGGGGCTGAGAACATACACAACTTGTTTCAGGAGTGCATGGCTCCCTTCAAGAATTCGGGCAGGGGGAAAGCAGTGGAACAAAGCCGCTGGGGGTTTTGGAAGCAGGCGTGCCCCACAAGCTGGGGTTGGTCGGGGTGGCTGTGCGGGTGGGGTGAGCCTAATTAGTAGCTGTGCGCAGCAGCGCCTGAGTCACCCCGCATTCATTGCCTCTGTGCTCACAGCCACCAGCCCGGCGGCGCTGAGCTGCCCCATGGTTTTACTTTTTTTTTTAATTATTATTATTTTTTTAATTCCCGACTGATTTGAAAAGCAAAGCAGGAAGGGGCCCGGCCACTGTGCCCTAACAGTGGTGGTGGGCTCTTGTAGGGTGTGGTGTAGGGCTTTTTTGTAGGCAGATGTTGGCTGTGGGGACTACTTGGAGGTCCAGGGCTCGCCGGTGGGGCTGCCCAGGGCTCTAGGGGTCAATGGGCAGGGTGCCTGGGGCTCTGGGACTCTCCTGGGGGGCCACATGGGGCTCTCCAAGGGGACCTGGGGTCAAGAGCTGGTTGGTGAGGCCACGTGGGGGGTCTGTAGGAGATTGTTGGTGTCCTTGGCTCACTAGGGGTCAATGTGGAAGCTGTGCAGGGCTCTGGGATTCTCCAAGAAGGCTGCCTGGGATCTAGGGCTGGCTGGAGAGACCACGTGGAGGGCTGGGGGTCAGCATGGAGGCTGCCTGGGGGTCTGGGTGTCAGTGCGTAGGCCGAGTCTGAGGCTGGCTGGAGAAGCCATGTAGTGGTCCAGAGGTCAGCTTGGAGGCCCAGGGCCCACCTCCTTGGGCCTGCTGGGGTCCATGGGGGGCCTGCCCACAGAGTCCAGCTCTCGTCACCGCAGCTGTGGGCTCGTCCTCACCCCACCCTCCACCTGTGGGCACCTTAGGGGCTCATCTAGGGGCCCACGTTACCCCTGTCTCTGCCCAGGCAGCAGCGGCACCGAGGCGTGGCAGCAGCGGGGCGGGCCGGGTGCCTCCCTACGGCTCAGGGAAGGCCCCGCCGCCGTCACCGCCGCACACACCTGCACAGGGCGGCCGCGCTCGCCTCGGCCCCGCTCGCCGCTGCCGCCATGCAGGAGACTAACGCCTTCTTGCTGTCGGCCCTGCAGCCCGAGGCCGGCGTCTGCTCGCTGGCTCTGCCCTCGGACCGCCAGCTGGACGGTCGCGGCCGAGAGGCGGCCGAGGCCCAGCGGCTGCGCAGCGCTCGCGTCCAGGAGCAGGTCCGCATCCGGATGATGCTGCGGGGGCAGGCGGCCGCCCCACGCCCCGAGTCTGCTGCACTTGACCCGCTGGACGGCAGAGGTGGGAGACCGCGGGGCGGCTTTCTGTGGGCGGGGGGTTCCCCTTTTCTTTTGACCCAAACAGGGGCTTTGTGCCTTGGAGCAGGACGGTTCCAGCCTGGGTTGGTTGCCCCCATGTCTCAGTTTGCCCCATGAGGGAACTGGGATCCCGTTGTCCCACTTTGGGTCGCTCTCAGCGGCTCCTTCCCTGGGCTCTCGGCGCTGTCTTGCCTCGCTGGCCAGGCTCCAAGTGCCTCCATTTAACGTCTGAGCTCACGGCCTCCGCCCTGCTGCTTCGCCCCATTGCGCCCCGGGCTGTGCCCCAATCACGGGAGAGCCCCCTGGCATCCCTGCGCCTTGTTGGCCCTAACCTGGATGTCCCCATCCTTAGCTGTCCCTGCTCTGGTGGCACCCAAGTGATGGCTGCCTGGTGGGATGTGGGGCACGTTTGTGCTTTCTGCAGGCTCCTGCAGCACCAGGCCACAGCTAAGCCTTGCACTGTGGCATGGCCAGCCCCCTGAGCCCACATCCCAGCTCGAGTAAGGCCAAGGGGAGCCATGCTGAGCTGCCGTGTCCACACCAAGGTAGCAATTACTGCTCTCCCCGTCGGGGCATCTTGAAAAGTGGAGAGGCCGTGGGAGGTGCGCTGCCTCCTCCGCAGCCTCTTCCTGCACCCTGTGGCTGGAAGACAGGCACTTCTCCAGCCGTCTGGCTCTCAGCCCCCTTCCACCACCCCCCTGCCCATCAAGGGCACTGAGGTGGGAGGCAGTGTTGGTCCCAGCTTGCTCAGATCAGTGCATTCTCTCCCATCTCCATCCCGCAGGCGGCCCGTATGGCACGACCGTGCGCTCCTCCTTTAGCTCCCGCTCCCAGACCAATGGCTTGGACTCCAAAGGCTCGGTACGTACTGAGGGCTCACACCCTCTGGACTAAGCACACGTCTCTGTGCTACCTGGGGATGGCTTAGAGAGCTTAGTGTTGACCTACCTGAGGGTAGGAAGGCCCTACAGAGGGATCTGGACAGGCTGGATCGATGGGCTGAGGCCGATGGGATGAAGTTCAACAAGACCAAGTGCCAAGTCCTGCACTTGAGTGACAACACCCCCAGGCAGCGCTGTAGGCTTGGGGCAGAGTGGAAAGTTGTGTGGGAGAAAAGCATCTGGAAATTATCTGACGGTGGCTGGTGAGCCTCTGGTGAGGCTGCACCTTGAGTGCTGTGCTCAGTGTTGGGCCACTCACTACAAGAAAGACTTTGAGGCCCTGGAGCGTGTTCAGAGAAGGGCAACGGAGCCGTGAGGGGTCTGGAGCACAAGTGTGATGGGAGGGCTGGGATGGTTCAGTCTGGAGCAGAGGAGGCTCAGGGGAGACCTCATCACTCTCTACAGCTGCCTGAGAGGAGGTTGTGGCGAGGTGGGGAATGCCTGTTCTCCGGGGTACGGTGATAGGGCAAGTGTTGATGGACTGGAGTTGCACCAGGGGAGGTTCAGGTTGGATCTTAGGAAAAATTCCTCTGGAAGAGCTGTGAGGCACTGGCACAGGCTGCCCGGGGAGGTAGTAGAGTCACCATCCCTGGAGGTGATCCAGAACTGTGGTGATGTGGCACTGAGGGACGTGGTCAGTGGGCATGGTGGGGATGGGCTGGTGGTTGGATGTGGTCTTAGAGGCCTTCTCCAACCCTAATGGTTCTATGATTAGGCAGCACCAAGGAGGCTCTTGGCTCTGTCCTTTCCTTTTCCTGTGTTGAGGACGGAGGAATGTCCACATGGGCACCCTCCCTTTACCCCATGCTTCTCCCCCAGCTGTACCAATCCATGGGCAAAAAAGATTTTGGCACGCTCAAGGGCAGCAGCTGGTCCTCGCGGTCGGCTGTGGACCTCACGCCACACAAGCGCATGGCAACCATCAGCAACGGGGGCATGCCGAAGGGCCGGAGCTACGGCGTGGGCTACGCCGTGTCGCAGGCTGCCAACACCTCCCCACGGCCCAGCTCCTTCCACGAGCGCAACTACCGGGCCCGGCAGAGCTTTGACACGCTGTCACTGCGCTCCCTGCGGCTGGCTGACGGACCGCTGCCTCCCAGCGCCACAGATGACCGCTACAGCATCATCTCGGAGCAGCTGGACCCCATGGGGCACCGGTCCCTCTACAAAAGCCAAGGCAACGGTGGCTTCAGCCGCTCGTACACCTTCGAGAGGCAGATGAGCACTGGTTCCAATGCAAAGAGCTCCGACTGGTTGGATGGTGGAGAGGTGCCCCAGAGCCGCACCATTCGGGCGCCAGCCATGCGCACGCTCCAGCGCTTCCAGAGCAACAACCGCTCACGGCTGAGCACCAGCTCCTTTGGCAGCATCCAGCCATCCTCGCAGGCGGCCGTAGGGAGCTCCTACATGGGCATGGTGGAGCACAGCTCCCGTGCGCCCTCCGTGCGCAGCCTGGCGGAGTCCAGCCACCACCTGCAGGACCAGCGCGCCATGGATATGTACAACGGGCACAGCACGCTGCTCACCCAGCAGTCAGGAGGGTGAGTGCCAACCAGCCTAGTGCTTTGCTCTCGTGAGTCACTTGGTTGGTTTCAGGCTAAACTCCTCAGTTCTCGCCTGGCTGTAAGGGAAGGAGGAGTGGTGAGGTGGCTGGCATGATTTGGGCCCATAGTCATGGAGTGTGGTGTGAGTTCACCTCTAAGTGTGTCCTGCATATGCTCTTGGCTCCTACCATGAAACCATCCTGAGATGTGGGGTTGCAAAGGTGCTTGCTAAGCCAGGAGGAGTGTGATGGGGAGGGAGACAGGTTGGCAGGTTACCTCTAAAATGTGGGGTGTGGTGGGAGCAGAGGTGGAAGACCCTTGGGGCTCTTCCTGGAGCCTGGGCTCTTCCTCATCTGCCGATGTCTTCCAGGTTTGATGACATCGACCTGCCCTCAGCGGTGAAGTACCTGATAGCCAGTGACCCCAACCTGCAAGTCCTGGGCGCTGCCTACCTCCAGCACAAATGCTACAGTGACAGTAATGCCAAGAAGCAGGTGGGCACCAAAGGGAAAGGGTCTCCTGAGCCCCTCCAGTATGGTAGGGCACACTCGGGAGGGTGAAGGAGATGGAGGGGAGCCCCAGACCCTGTGGGAAGTTGGCTTGGCCTCTCCACCCAACCTATGTTTCCCACTGTAGGCCCGCAGCCTCCAGGCCATGCCCAAGCTGGTGAAGCTCTTTAACAGCCCCAACCAGGAGGTGCAGCGCCATGCAACAGGTGCCATGCGCAACCTCATCTACGACAATGCTGAGAACAAGCTGGCACTGGTGGAGGAGAACGGCATCTATGAGCTCATGAGGACGCTGCGGGAGCCTGATGATGAGCTCCGCAAGAATGTCACAGGTCAGAGGTGGCTGCAGGGCCGGGCTGGGGTCCTCCTCCCACTGAGGTGGCATCTGGTCCCCCCAGCGTGTGAGTAAGGCCAGGGTGATACTGCGTGAGGACATCTTTGTGTTGTCAGCACACACCTGGGTGGTGTCCGCAACCGTGAGCTGTCTCATGGCTGAGTGGCCAGCATGAGGTGGGCCAGGGCAGACCTGCTCTCTAGCTGTCCCCGGGACTGAGGATCCCTTTCTTCCACGCAGGGATCCTATGGAATCTCTCCTCCAGTGATAACCTGAAGGATCGCTTGGCTCGAGACACACTGGAGCAGCTCACGGACCTGGTCCTGGTCCCCCTCTCTGGGCTGGGTGGCTCAGGTGTCATCCAGCAGAACCCCTCTGAGGCAGAGATCTTCTACAACTCCACGGGCTTCCTCAGGTACCTGCTGTGGACCAGCTTCAGTCCTACTGCAGATAAAGGTTTAGATAGGGGAGAAAACACTTCCTGTACTGCTAATCCAGTGAGTGAGGTCCCTAGAGCTTGTTTTTGAGGTCCCCATTCCTTGCAGCGCTTGTGCATCAAGGCCAAGTGTCGTCAACCCCATGGGACAAGCATTAGCTGCCCTCACGGCCGTACTGGGGCACCAGGATGGAGTGGCCGTGGTGGCCACTTCTTGCTGTGATGGACCCATGTTCCCCATGCAGGAATCTGAGCTCTGCAAGCCAGCAAACCCGACAGAAGATGCGTGAGTGCCACGGGCTGGTGGACGCCATGATCCACTATGTGAACAGCTCCCTAGAAGTGGGGAAGTCAGAGGACAAGGTGAGCCTCGAGATTTGCTCTGCTTGTAGGGCTTGGGGCTTCAGTGTCCTCAGACAGGGTTTTACTCACTCCCTTGTGTCCCCTGGGGTCACCAGGCATCCTTCACAAAGCGGGGAAAACCAAGCTGGATCTGTCCAAGCTTACCGGGCACGCTGGGGTACTGCCAGTGGTGGTGCCATGGATGTGACTCTGACCATGGAGCCCAAGTGCAACTCTGTGGGACTGTGCCCTGGAGGGTGTGCCAGCTCACCAGGACTGGCTTCCACCCTTTGTGTCCCATTTCTTTCCCCAGAGCGTGGAGAATGCTGTCTGCGTCCTGCGCAACCTCTCCTACCGCCTCTATGACGAAATGCCCCCCTCCTCCCTCCAGCGTCTGGAAGGCCACCGCAGGAACAACGGTGGCACCGTGACAGGGGAACTGGTGGGCTGCTTCAGCCCCCAGAGCAAGAAAGCTCGAGAGGTCAGCAGGCTTAGGGGATGGAGGGGGGGATGGGACCGTGGCATTTTTGTGCTGTGACAGCTGCATCACCTGGGGCGTGGAAGCATGGGAAAGCAGCTGGTGAACACGGTGATTGTGGGTGGAGGTGGACACCAGGCTTGGCTGCTGGGTGGGACACATGGGTGAACTCAGAGGGTGAATCAGGTGCTGCTTGCATGTAGCAATGGGTGCAAAACCCCCCCCCCACGCTGAGGGGTGTGACACAGCTGGGTTGACATGTCCACTTCCTGCCAAGTTGGGGGTGCCCACACCAAGGGGACAACACAGAGGGGATGTTCTCTCTGGGTCTAATGCTGCTCCCCTTGTCCCCGCAGCACTATCTGAATGCAGACATCGTCACTTTCACGGAGGTGTCCAAGGACCCCAAGGGGATGGAGTGGCTCTGGAACCCGCAGATTGTGGGCATCTACAACCGGCTGCTGCAGCGCTGCGAGCTCAACAAGCACACAACCGAGGCAGCCTCGGGGGCCCTGCAGAACATCACTGCTGGGGACCGCAGGGTGAGGACACGGGTGGAGAGCATTCCCTGGGCTTGTCCCGTCTTGCTTGGCTGTCAGTGCTGGTCGCAGCCCTGCCTGGGTTGGGGGGATGTGGCCATCATGCTCCTCGCCAGTCAGGTCACCCTGCTGCACTGAGTAAGAGGAGGAGGATGGGGCAGACCCAGTGGGAGCCTCTACCGTGTGTTTTTGCCTCTGCAGTGGGCAGGCGTGCTGAGCCGGCTGGCCTTGGAGCAGGAACGCATCCTGAACCCCGTGCTGGACCGTGTCCGCACCGCTGACCACCACCAGCTGCGCTCCCTGACGGGGCTCATCCGCAACCTGTCCCGCCATGCGCGCAACAAGGACGAGATGTGTGAGTGCTGGGGAGGGCAGGGCCGGGGTGGCACAGGAGAGTGCACTGGATGCTTTCCATCCCTTTTGATCTTCAGCTTGGCCTCTGCTTACCTCCAGGCATGTCTCAGCACATGCTCATAGCTAGACACACACTTGTGTGGTGTCCCGTCTGTCCCCACTGACCAAACATCCCTGGCGTGTTCTGCTCTGCCTCCAGCCCCACTGTCTTCCCTGGCTATGCCTCTCCTGCCCCAACCCAGGTGCCAGAGAGTCTCAGCACAGAGCTTGAAGCAACCCCTGGTGCTGCCTCATGGGTCCTTGGCTGCAGGGTTCCTCCCTAGGTCACCCTGCATCCTACGGGGCTGGCTGCTAGACCTGATGCATTGCCTTTGCCTTCCAGCCACCAAAGTGGTCAGCCACTTGATTGAGAAGCTGCCGGGGAGCGTCGGGGACAAGGCACCGCCTGCTGATGTTATCGTGAACATCATTGCGGTGCTCAACAACCTGGTGGTGGAGAGCCCCATGGCTGCTCGCGACATCGTCTACTTTGATGGCCTCAGGAAGCTCTTCTATGTCAAGAAGAGGAGGGACAGGTGGGAGCTCCTGGTCTATTTTTCCACCCCAGCCATGGGGTTGCTTGTCACTGCAGCCATCTCTTTCCCATCTGGGTGCTTCTCACCACTCGTACTAGAAGCACTTTGCCACCCAGCCCACTGTGGTGGCCTCCAGCCTTTAGTCTTCTGCCTCTTTCCATCAGCCCTCAGCCTTTATGGGGTGCTATCCTTGGGCTGGTGGGCACCATCCCATGCTCTGTGGTACCCAAAACATGGTTGTATTTTCTCTCTCTACTCCAGCCCAGACAATGAGAAGTCCTCCAGGGCAGCAGCCAGCCTCCTGGGCAACATGTGGCAATACACCAAACTCCACCGGGACTTCAAGGTGGTACGTACCTCCCTCCGGTGTGGGATCCTGGGGAGGAGCCCAAGGGAGTCGTGGCTGGGGGCTTCACCCTAGAAATCTGCCCCACCCAAATGCTTCCAGGCATATGACTTACCCTGGCTCCACGCCTCCACCTCGTGAAGAGGTGGGAACATCCCCAGAGCATCATCCT
This sequence comes from Numida meleagris, assembly GCF_002078875.1. NCBI lineage: Eukaryota > Metazoa > Chordata > Aves > Galliformes > Numididae > Numida > Numida meleagris. The sequence continues at coordinate 3,046,527 of NC_034414.1, read as the reverse complement.
ATGGTGCCAGGTGCCTCGAGGGATGGGAACACCCAGGTGCCCAGGGTGGGCACAGTACGCTGGAGAAGAGTGTGTCTGCATTCCCAGTCCCTACCTCCTGGTGAGGTGTGGCCACACGTGTCCTTGAACAGGGGCAGTGACAGCAGTAGGGTCGTCCCACTGGGTGACAGGCGGCCTGTTTTCTTGCAGAAGGGGTACCGGAAGGAGGACTTCCTCAGCCTCTAAGAACAGCCACAGGGAGAAGGGACTGCACAGCCCTCAGTCTCCCCTCCGGGACGCGCCTTGCTGCCTCCTGTGACCCCGGAGTAGCCGCTCACCGCAGGACTCCCGCTCTGTAGCGTAGTCCCCACTGCTCCTCATGTCCCTTGCGCCTACCCGCTGCTGCTGGGCACCCCATCTCTGGGCTGGGGATGAAGGGGCTGAAAATGTCCTCCCCTCCCCCCCCATTTTTGCACCACTTCAAGCTTGGCAGAGGGGCAGGAAGCTCTGGGGAGGCTTTTTGGGGGTGTCCGTATCCCAGCTGCCCCCCACTAATTAGGGCTGAGCTCCCAGAATCTCAGTGTGCTGGGCTGTGCCCTTGCATGGGGGCGGGGCTTTGTATAGCACAGGGTGGCCTGGGGGCATCCGGGGTGGCCACTGGTGTCTCCCCAAAGTTTTAAGGGGCTGCACCTTGGCTGCAAGGAGCCAGAAGCAGCATCAGTGTCCACTTAGCAGCAAGGACCCCATAGCTGCTCTGTTAAGGACCTGGGGCTGTTCCGGGCCGGTGCTGTGTAAGCAAGATCCAGGCAGGGCCAGCTAGCTTGTGTTTGCTGGGTGGCGTCTCCCCGCGGGGTGGGGAGATGCCCTCGGTGCCCAGTGCAGGTGGGGCCAGTGCGAGTTCAAAGCTCACCCAGCAGAGGCAGAGGGTTGGGGTGTGCGGGGGAGGCTGTGGGTCGCTTGGGTCTGCCGGTGGGGTTTGGGACTGGGGACGGAGACCCTGCGCTTGGGGTGTGCCCCATCTGGGAAATGGGGTAGAGTAGGTACAGGGGCTGGGAAGTCAGCAGAGGGGGGGGTTGGGAGGGGGGGAGAGCGAGCAGTGCGGCCATGAGGGCCCCCCCCCCCACATACTGGATGTGGGGACCCGCTGGGGATCGGGCAGTGCATCTGTCCCACCAGCTCTCCATGTAGAGGCTGTGCACTGTGTATCCCCAAAATAAAGACCTTGAACAATGTCCCTGTGCTTGGCCAGCACCCGTGGACACGGCCTCACTACTCACTGCGGAATCCACCAGTGTCACCCGTGTCCCTGCAGATAGATGAGACCCACGGGAGCAGCAGTGTTTTATTGCCACCGGGATTTCTGTGGGGGAGAGGGTGATGCTGCCTCAAGCAACTAGGGTAGGGGAATGAGGGGCAAAGGGACGTGGGCACATGCTGCTTCTCCAAGGGCATCACCAATCCCAGCATTGGTCCATCAGCCAGGAAAAATGTCCCTTCTACCCAGGGCAAGGCAGGAGGACCTAGCACCTAAGGGTGCCCAGGCACTGTGGACAGGAATGTCCCCTCGTCATGGCTTTCCACCATGGAGCATGTTGCTTGGAGCCAGCTCCTCTCCTCCCAGCTTCATTTCTTCTGAATGCCTGGGATCCTGGAACCATGACCAGAGTCTGTGCAGTCCCACAGGGTGTGGGGACGCTGGGATGCAGCAGCCTGGCTGTGGCTCTGCTCAGATGTCATCCTCTGTCACCAGGCAGTAGAAGTCCGTGCGGGCCCCGTAGTTGCGTGAGCCCAGGTCGGAGACGTCAATCTCGGATCTGTGGCTGTCCTTCAGCTGCGTGTCCTCCAGCGTGCCAGTGGCCAAAGCCATGGGCCCCCCAGGGCCACCGATGCGAGGAGGAAGGGGACTTCTGAAAGCACATCCACGGAGGCCTGGAAGGAGCAGAGAGGGGTCAAGTGTCGGGGAAGGGGTCAACCCAACTTTCCCCCCCAACCCAGGAGAGGAGGTGGCTGACAAGGACCTGTACCCAGGTCTCCATCTGGGTGGGGGTCCCCCCGGCTGTCCAAGTAGCTGCTGTGCAGGATGAGCATGGGGTCCTTGTCCTCCTGGAGCTGGGTCTGCGGGTCCCCCATGGTCCCTCGGAAGGCCAACTTGCGTGGCAGGGCCAGGCACAGCTCCTTCCAGAAGTCTGATGATGGGGTCTGCGTGGGGTGAGAAGGAGACGAGCTGTGCTGGGCCGCAGCACAGCCCTGCCCAGCCCTGCGCAGGTCTGGAGAAGGCTCCTCCTGCAGCCGGGAGCTCAGCCAAGGTGAGGGCTGCGCTCTGCCATGGCAGCATGCCCACATAGCGACGGAGAAACCAGTCTGACCTGCTGGAGAGCTGCGGCTCCCAGCCTGGCCCTACAGTGTGAGCTGTGCTGCCCTGCTTTCCTTGGCCAGGGGACACCCTAGAGCAGGGCTCCTTCCTGTGTACGTTGGAGACGTGAGCGCGCAGATCTGGAGCCTGATATGAAATGGGGCACCAGGGTTGGACCCTGCTCGGCCCTTACCATGGAGCCCGCTCGCCACACCAGCAAGGTCACGGCGCTCCTGTGCTGCTTCAGCAGGCTGATGGCAGGGTGCGCGATCTCCCGGTACTGGCTCTCAAAGACGATGAAGATGGGTTTCTTGGAAAGCTCCAGCAACCTCCAGAGCCCTTCCCTGTGAGACAGGCACGGGGCAGGAGGTAAGGAGCTGCCAGCCCCTCTCCCCCAGAGGCAGGTGGGGGCGGGCTCATACCTGAAGCTGCTGTTGCACCAATCCTGCTCCAGGTATGCCACAGAGAGGACCACAATGAGGCGCCGGCACCTGCTCACGTTCATGATGAGATCTGCTGATGGCTCTGGACCGGGGAGAGAAAGCAGCATAGCCCCTTGCCCAGTGCATCCTCTCCCCTTTTTGGGATATCAGATCCAAGTGACAGCATTGTCCCCCCTTTCCCATGCCTCAGGGCTGCTGCCTACCGGCATTGGGCAGGATGTTCTGCTCATCCAGGTAGAGCTTGTAGCCACAGCGGTTCTCTAGCTGTGGCTTCACAATGAAGTGGACAAACTTCCGATCATCTGGGGCGGTGGCATGGGACACATAAGCATCGTACAGCTTCCCATCTGTGTGGTCAGGGGGAAAACAGGGGGTTAGTGCCAGCGAGGAGCCTGCCCAGGCCCAGAGGCAGCTCATCTTGGGGCTGCCCTCTCCTCTGCTCCCTTCTCACCGTTCATCTCCAGCTCGCCGTAGTGGTTCCTGTACCAGAGGAGCACGCTCAGGCGGCACCTGACATAGAGCCCTGCCAGCAGCACCAGGAGGACCAGGACCAGCAGGGCAGCGAGCACCGCACTCACGTGCCCCGCAACATCTGCAAAGATAGTGAAGAGCATGGCTGGCAGCCCCAGACCCAGCTTTCTGTGGTTCGCACCCCAACACGCAGCCATGCCTCTTTCTCCTGCTCTGCAACACCCACAGAGCCACCACTGCCACCCCATGCCAGCACCCTCCTTGGGTTTCCCACTCCTGTCCCCACCAGGGCTTGCTCCCAGCGTATCCCTACCCCCTCTCCGCAGGGTGAAGGTGGCTGTGGCGTTGCTGACCCAGCAGGAAAACACCCCGAAATCGGCATCGTGCGTGAGGTTGACCTGCAGGACGGTGGCAAGGAGACGCTCCGAGGCATTTTGACCCAACCTAGGGAGAGAAGGAGCCACTGTGGGTTGGGCAACCCAGAAAGCCAGATGGATGTACCCTGGGGCGGGCTCCTTACCAGCTGCTGTCCTGGCTGCTCTCGCTGCCCAGCCACTGCCCGTCCTTGGTCCAGGCGGGGACAGGCTCACAGTGCTCACCGACCGCCCAGCGCACAGTGCAGTTCAGCACGGCCTGGCTTCCCAGTGCCAGTTCCAGTGTCTCGTTGGCAGCCGGGGCGAGGATTTCAGGAGGCACACTGCAAAAATCTAGAGGCATAGAGCGAAGGGGAAGCCATCAGGGATCCAGCTTCTGGCAACGGGGAATCATACAACTGTTGAATCATTAAGGTTGGAAAAGACCTCTAGGGTCATCAGCCCACCCCCACCACACTCACTAAACCATGTCCCTAAATGGAACTATAGAATCACTAGGGTTGGAAAAGACCTCCAAGATCATTGAGTCCAACCCCTGCCCACCCTCACCATGCCCACTGAACCATGTCCTCCAGTGCCACATCTCCATGGTTCTTGAACACCTCCAGGGACGGGGACCCCACCGCCTCCCTGGGCAGCCTGTGCCAGTGCCTCACTGCTCCTTCTGAGAAGAAATTTTCCCTGCTATCTAACCTGAGGCACGACAGCCCTGTTGCCCTCCTGGCTTCCCCAGAAAAACAAGCTCTGCTGCTGGGGTCTGGCAGGGAGCAGTGCTCTGCAGCAGGCTGGGCCGGTTTTTGGGGCTGGGACCCACCCTAGAGCAGCAAGAGGGACCTCCGCAGTGCCTGAGAGCGAGGGGGCCTTTTTGGCTGAAAACACTTGAAGTATTGAGTTCTGCAGCCTACCTGCCATGGCGTGGTCAGAGGCATTCAGCTACCGGCATTGCGGACGGAGGCACCTGGTGTCACATTTTCCGGGAGGACAAAGTCCGCCTGTTGCTGCCACGGGGCGGACTGGGGCTGGGATGGAGGCAAAACTGGAGTTGGGGTTAGGGTGCTGCTGCAGGGCCAAGGTGAAAGCACAGCCCCCAAGCCATCCTGGGAGCCGCAGCCCTAAGGCAGCTGCTCACTGGTTGTGCAACTTGGGGACCCTCCTTTGTGCTGCGTGGCTCAACTGTGGCACTGCTCCCAGCCCGACGTGCCCGTTGGAATTGCTAATTAAACCACGGGGTTTATTTATAGCAGCACGGGGCTTCCTATCTCGTGAGCTTTCACAGCGAGTGGGCGCAGCGGTCACATTAGGAGGCACAGTGCCGCCCTGAGGCCGTGCCCAGGGACCATCCCTGAATGGCATCACACGATTTGCCACTGTGCCCCATGGGAAGAGGGGGAGCAGGGAGGACACCCCACACCTTGCCAGTACATCACGCTGGGAACAAAAGGTGAAGCAGAGCCTGGCTGTGGGGTTGGGCTCCTCCGTCCCTGAGCACCCGCAGAGCCCCCAGTGTGGGCACTGTGCCTGCTGGGAATAACAAGGACGTCACGGTGCTGGTATTTATGCAAGGCAGTACTACCATAAACACATCCAGCCAAACTGCTGGGGCCAGGAGGGATAAAATCTGCCCTGGCTGCCTCTTTGCCCCAGAGCTTCTTCACTCGTGACTGCAAACTGGTTTGGAAATGATGAAACCCAGTTTTCCCCTGAAGAAGCTGTGCCTGTGCTGTGGGTGTTGTGAGGAAGGGGGAGGTCTGCAGCTGGGCATGGAGGTACCTCACCTCCCTTTGGCACAGCAGCCCTGGCTCTGGGTGAAAACGGGGTCAAGGTACGCAGGGGACGCTTGAGCAGCTGGAAAATAATTGATACCTAAAGCATTAACTGAGTTTTTCCATGGTCAAGGATGGAAGAGCAGGGGCTGGAGAGCCTCCCTGGCAGGCTTTTGCATGGGGAAAGGGTGGGAGATGCCACACTGGGGTGGTGTGGGGCTTTTTCAGCCTGGTGGGGATGCTCCGGTTGCGCTCAGTCCTGGCTAACCCATCATTTTGTGGTTGGAAAGAAGGAAGTCCCAGCAGGGTGCGGGCTGGCTGGAGAGCTCAAGGAGGCCCTCAGCACCTCCCTAGCCCCATAAGGAGGCACAGCCTTTGCTCTAGGGCATGAAATGGGTGCTGAAAGGGCAGCTTAGTGCGGGGCTGAAGGAGAAGCACAGGGGAACTCACAGCACACTCCCATTTCCTATGTTTTGGGTTGGGGGACAGCCCAGTTTTGTAGTGATCCGAGCACAATGGTTGGACCATGGCATCCCGCTGGAGGAAAACCATGGGGAAAGCAACCGAGGCAGGGAGCAAGCAGCAGGGATGGAGGCTAAGCAACAGAGCTTGTGGGGAGAGGGCGTGACCCTGCTGACCCTGGCCAAGACGCCTCGATGCAGAGTGGGAAGCAACGGAAAGCTGTGTTTACCTGCAGGAGATTCCTCCAGGCTTCCTGCTGTCTGTCTTCCCCCTGTGCTGCTTGAGCTGCCTGCCTGACAAGTGCTTTCGCTGGGTTTTTCTGTGTGTGTGTGTGGTTTTTTTTTTAATTTATTATTTCCCCCCTCCCCCCTCCCTTCTTCAGTCCATGCCCCTTGCTGGGTTCCCCAATCACTGGGCGCCAGGCCTGCAGGAGGGGCTGGCCATCCTTCTTGCCCTCCCACCCTCCCGCTGCTCCACCTCCACCTGAACCTGTGGGAGAGAAAAAAAAAAAGCAAAACACCTAAATAACTTAAGCTTTATGGGAGGGGAAAAAGAAAAAAAGAGAGAAAAGCGGAGGGGGAAGGCCAGCCAACCAACCCGCCAGCCTCAGGGAGCTGGGTGCACGGCTCCTTGCAGCTGGAAGAGACATTGGGGTGAGACAAAACCTGCACCCACCGGTAATACCGGCTCTCCAGGCTGCACGGGGGCTCGGGGGTGTCTGCTTCAAGCAGAGCTGTGGGCAGAGCCCGGGGTGTGAACTGGGGTCATGGTTTGCTGAGCACCCTCAAGCTCAGGGCTCTGGAGCTTGGTCAAGGAGTGTCTCCAATGGTGTGGAGCGGACAAGGTGTCTCGGCAGGACAAAGTTTGTACCATGGAGCCGCTCCTCCAGCTTGCAGGGAAAGCTGGAGCCGCGGGAGATGTGAGCAGCAAGTAATGGCTGTGATAATTGCCAAAGAGGTAATTAAAGCCACAACCCAGCCCAGGTGCTGGTTAAGTTCACAGTGGCAGTGGTGTTTGGTGAAAGGTCAGTGGAAGAGCATTGCCATCCTGGCAATGAAAGCATTGGAGCCTTCAATAAGGTAATCACGCCATTTGGGGCTGAATCATAGGAAGGGGAGAAAAGTGGCTGTTTCCAAAAGTGGTTATTTCCTCCTGAAAAGCCCCACTCCAGCAGAGCACCAATGGCAGAGATGGGGTGCTCAGCAATTCTGGGTGTTGTGCGCTCCTGGGGTTTTCCAGGAATAAAATCGTACCAACAACCACAGGAACACAGCAGTGCTGTGGTGTGGGAAGCGCTGAAAATGGGGTTTTTGGCTCCTTGGGGGTTTTGGTGGTGGGGAGGGTTGTCTGGGACACGGGGTCAAGAAGAAGGTGGGAGGTGACACCGTGGCCCCAGTGCTTCACCTTCAGTTTGTACGTTTCTTTTTCTGTGAGGCTTGTTTGTTTCATTGGCTTTTCCCTTCAAAACATAACTAACAGTTTTGGTTTATTTCAGGCTTTCTGTTCCAGGGGCCTGCAGCGCTCTGCCCCCAGCCCTGCTCCTTCTATCTGCGTTCCATCAGAGGGCTGTTGAAAGCAGGTTCCCATTTACGACCGGTTAAACATTAACCCCACATCAGGACCGCAGGGCTCAGCGTGCTCCCGCCCCTCGGGCCACTGCAGCCCCACAGCTCCTGGCAGGCCCCGTGTGGGGAGAAGATGCTGGGGCAGCCCTTCCCTTGCTCTCCAGACCCTTCACCAGCTTCATCTGCACTACTGCAGTCACTTCAGTGACCAGTTGGCTTTGTGGGATGATGAAGGATCCCAAGGAGCAAATGGCAAGGGCAGGGAGCTGGGGGCTGGCGAAAGCTTTCTTGTCCGTCAGAGCTGTTCCTGTAGGCAAGCGAAAAGAGAGAAGGAGTGGAGGCGGTCACAGTGGTAAAAGGACAAAACAAGCCGGAGGGCTGAGAGCACTGCGCAGCTCGTTCCGCTTCCCTGCTTGACGCTTCGTGGCTTTGGAAGTGAGATTTTCATCTGAGTTCATGTTGGTGCCTTTCTGTGCAGTCCTGGGCATGGGCTCAGAGGCATGTCACCCCCAGAGGATTGCTGGCCTCGGCAGCAGGGTACAGCCCCGGGCACTGTCTGCAGTGGGACCCTGGGGACCATGGGCAGGAGCTGACTCTGCATCCTGAGCCCCATCATGATCCTCTTGATCTGAGGCTGTCACTTTGCTACGCCAGAGCTGGTGACCCTGTCCTGCATCCTGCTGCTGAGGTGAGCGTGCACCGCTTGGGTAGGAGAGTGGAAGTGGCTGCGAGCTCGCTAATAGCCGGTTCTTGATGCATTTAACAGCTTGAAGCTAATTAAGTTTGAGCTACCCAGAGCTGCCAGGCGGCTGTGTTCCAAGGCTATCAGTGAAACCAGGTTCATTTCCAAGCGCCAGAAAGGAGAGCATTGCTACAGGGTGAGGTGCCACCTAGGAACAGATGCTTAATCACTGTCATTTCTACTCCTTTTCCCAGGAAGCACAGCAGGTGGTGGCTTTTTGCTGTTAGATCAGGGGCAAGGGCTCTGCAGGTGCGGGGCTGCCCTGACTCTTCAAGCAAGCCGCAAGCAGTGTGGCCTCTTGTGACATGCAGTGCTAAGAACAGGTTTAATTGTGGGAAGAAGCATCACCATGTACATTTCTGTGCAAGAGTATTGTTCTGTACGCAGCAGGGGCTCAGGCTAGTCTGACTTCTAATTACAGATCAGCCCTAATGATATAGCTGATCCTGAGCTGTGCTGCTCGTCTTCGCTTGTCTGCATCGTTCTGAGTTTGTATTCTGGCTGTGTGTTTATTACACGTGCTCACACGCTTGCACAATTCAACACAAGTGGCCACTTGTGGCTGTTTGACAGAGGAGGGGATGAAAGCGCGGAGCTCAAGGTTAAACTTCAGAACTGGTTAAAGATTTTCAGCTCTCATAAAGAAAAAGACTCTTAGGTTGGCTTTGAAACTCTCCGGTGGATTTGCCCCGGGGTTTACAAGGATCATAACAAAGCTGGGAGCTGAGCTGCAGGGACCTGGCCTGTGCTCCTGTCTTTCTCATTGACAGAAGTTAGAGAAAGGTTGTTTTCCCCGACTGTTTGCAAACTCAGCGAGGCTGCCACGCACAGGTCCAATATAATCGGGGGAAAAGTAGTGGGGTAATAATAGGCAGGGAATGTAGTGCGGTACCAAAGGGTTGTTTCTGCACTCAGTGTTGAGTGGAGGGTCACACGTTTGAGGGCACATTGTCATTTCCATGTAATGCGAGCAAAGACTTTGTTCCTTTTACACAAATAGCTCTTCCTCAAGTTGGTAAAGCTACAGGTAGACCTGGCAGTGAGCAAACCCAGGAAGCCAGGAACGCACAAACGTTAGAAGAGTCCCAACGACTGCTCTGACACCAGACCAGCTGGGGCACGTAACCCCTGCTTTGCCATAGGCAAACTCTTGTGTTCACTGTTGTAGGGCTGTAAGGGAAGAGGTGATGAAATACCAAGCTGGCAGGGCTTGGATTTAGGCTAATGGATGGTGCTTTTCAGCACGAGATAACACTTTCTAGCCTTGTGACTCAGGATTTTCTCTGTAGCTCTATGTACTTCTGTCAGCCCAGCATGTTAAAATGTTCTTCCCACTCTGCATGGTGAAAGTGTCACCTTCCTTTAATTCTGCCACTAGCCAGCACCTTTCACTCCACCCTAGCGCCATGCTATGTGCAGATGCTTAAGCTCCAGCCTTTGTTTGGTTATCCATGTGAAGAAAAAAGAGGTGGGAGTGGATGATCTTTAGGTGCTGTGGATAGCAAAGAAAGGGAGACAGGAAAGATAGCAGTGTGAATACAGTGACTCACGGTGGCTGAGGGTCTGTCTGCTTGTGTTTGTACAGTCCCTGTATTTATTGACCATTTTCCTTGTAGTTGAGTTGGGTATGCGTTTGAGTTAGAGCAGATGCAGTGGCTTGTCGGGGCCCAGTGCAAAAGACAATCAGAATAACAAGTGTGATTTCCCAAAGTCTGGGAAAAGGAAGGACTGGAGCCACAGCCATGCAAGGAGGATTGTGCTGGGTGTTGTGGAACAGGAAGGACTGAATCTACTTAATGGTGTGAGAGCAGAGAGGTCACTGAAAGCAGAGGAAGAAGGGGCCAAAGTGCAAGGAAGAGCTGGAGAGGGAACCTGGAATGAGGTAGCCACTTTTTCCCGTGATGCCACATGGCACGTGAAGGCAACGACTGACATGGAAGCCAGGTCATCTCCTGCAGACCAGTGTCATGCTCGCCCAGTGGTGGCTGGATGCTGCCAATCATGCTGAGCTCTCCACATGGTGCTGAGGACTGTAGAGGAGGCTGGCTCCATTGTGCCAGAGCCCTTCCCCAGCTGCTGAGTGTGCTGGGAAGACGCTGTTCCTATCGCTGCTGCCACTTTCTTCCTCTTTGTGGCTGTACCAGTCATTAGCATCCTGCTCCTGTGAAGCTGCTGTCACTTCATCGCTCCCCAGTTCAAGTCTGTGCTTGGTGACAGCCAGAGCACGTGGCTGTCTCTCTGGCTGTGCTGACAGGCTGGGGAGAGGGGCTCAAGTCCGTGTTTCACTTTCTTCAGTGAGAGGAGGCTACACCTCAGTGGAGTACTCCATCATGCTGGGGGAGAAAGGAAAGGGGCATAAGGGTTGGACTATTTGAACTGGGAAGAAATGGAGGTGTGGGAACAACATTCAGAGTGGGAATAGGACCTTTTGCCAAATATAATTCATTGGCCTTGAGACACCTAAAAGCCAGGCACCTGGGCTGGTCAGTGATGCTACAGGCCTGGAGGGAGATGGGCCCTCTTCTACAGGTAATGCAGTCCATCTTAAAATGAACATATAGTGCAACAAGTCCCAGGTAGCAGTGGCTGGACTCAAAACTGGGGGAGAAGCTACATCCCAAAGGGAGGCGGAGGATCTGCTCAGAGCCCAGTGTGCCTCTGTCACCAGAGAGGCATGTCCTGGGGTGGTGGTGGGTATTGGCCTCACTGTGGGGCTCTGGTGTGGACTGATCCTGCACTCAGTCCTGCACAGTAGCCCTTAGCACCTTCTGGGGCATTACGCACCTCAGTTCTTTCCGAAGGTTGTTGTGCTTTTCATCCAGAAGATGATTCTTAACTGATAGGGGCACATCAGGGACGTACCAGGCTGCAATCAGTTTGACGCACAGAGCCACGTGCTGCAGGAGGCAAACGGAGTCACCACGGGGAGTGAGGAGCTCCCAACGCCACTTAACATGCCACCATTGCCCCATTGGCCCCCTGGCCAGCTGCCCTAGTACTCACCTCAAAGAGGATGAGGAAGGCGAGCCGGGCTGCGAAGACATGCCAGAACTGGACGGTGTAGCTGTAGTCTGTATGATTCCTGTAATCCCGGTACCTGCAGCAGAGCCCCATCAGTGCCAGTCCCTCGCATTGCCAGGCATTGCTCCCTTCACTGGGGTCTGAGAAGAGCTCTGGTGTCTTCACACACAGGGCTGGATGCCGTGGTGAGGGACTGGCAGGGATGCTACCAAACACAGGTTGCTGTTACCTGCACACTGCAGTCCCATTCTTGACCAAATCTGCGATATCTTCAGCCAGATTTGTGTCCGGCTCAAAATCCTTGATGTGGAAGACGGAGAGGCTGTGGTTGATGTAGCCAGTCAAGCAGCTGCAAGGGGAAAAGAGCACATCAGTGCGCATCAGCCCAGTGGTGAGGTGAAGCTCCTGCTTTGTGGTCAGGCTGAGGGAGCTTGTGGCAGGGTTGGAACAGCTGACCAGCCGCACTCACTCGGCAGCAGTGGTGTTTTGTTTCATGCAGGGGCTGTATGTGTACTTGTAGACCTGCACGGGGATGAAGTCGGATGTGATGGCAATCACTAGTCCATTCCCGATGACAGCCAGGATGCCAATGGCTTCCAGGACCTGCAGCCAGATTCCTGCAGGAGAGGAGAAAGTTGGTGATCCTCCCTTGACAGCTTGCTCAAGGGTTGCAAATGCAGCCCTAGCTCAGGAACAGGGTGGCACAGACAGAATATTGGGTCAAGGAAGGAGAGCTCCAAAGTGCCCCTCATTCTTGGAAAGGTCTAAAATTGCTTCTCCTTCCCCAGTCCACAGCTCTCCCTGTGCTCTGCTATCTCCTTCAGATTGGAAGGGACTTAACACCAGCACCGCTTGCACAAGCAGCAGTTCTCGTGGGCCCCATCTCACCAATGTCATTGGCCTTCCTGGGCACCATGCGCCGGCGCAGCCGCATCATCTTGATGGCATCCAGGCGAATCTCGAAGAGGTTGTTGAAGAACGCCAGCAACGGGGCCAGGGGAAAGGCGGCAACAAAAATGGTGGTGAAGCTGTACTGGATCACTGCGGAGGGGGGAAATGCTGGGTGCTGGTGTGGAGCCACCGTGGAGGGGACATCTCCCAGGGGCTCAGCTGCTGTCTGGGTTTGTCCTGCTTTGTGGCTTGTGTCAGAGAGAATTTGCAGGATTGAAAGGGGGAGATAAACCTGTCTTGGGGACCCCATACCCCCACAGGAGACACCCACCTCTCCCAGGGCTATCAGAAGGGGGGGATCTGTGGGGCATGCTGGTTGAACCAGCCGAGCAGAGGGACCCCCCTGGGGTTACAGCCACCTCCTTGACAGGAGAGGAAGGACCCAAAGCCAACATGGTTGCCTGCTCTCTCTTGCCTTGGGAATGATATCCTTAGTGGGGTTGGGCATGGAGCTGAGTCTCAGCACTCTCCCTCACATCATGCTGTCCCCACACAAGGAGGACACATGGCAGTGCACACAGCATCCTGCCTTGCTCATCCTCTCCTCCCCTACGTACCCATCTCCAAGAACTCATCAAACAAACTGAAGATGTTGACCTCGTTGAGTTGATAGTTGCTGAGCCACTGCTTTTTGCAGGGGTCCTCAGCCTCCTCCTCCTCCCCCAACACCAGGTGTTTCTTCTTGGGGCGCCTCTGCCTCTTGCGTATTTTGTGGGCTAGCCAGCTGCAATGGGAGGGAGCAATTTGTAACTGCTGCCTGCAGCGGGTGGCAGGGCTGAACTACTAGCAGGGGCAGCCCTGGAGACCTGAGATGGGGAAAAGGAAAAAATCTTGGCCTGAAGGCCAGGGTTATGCTCTGTAAGAACTGGGAAGCTGTCCTGCTTATTTGATAACACCAGCAAGCACTCCAAAGGCTAGAAGAAGGCTTACGGGACTAGGTACTCCATTACATTGCTGATGGTTTGCTTGAGCATCATGATGATGGCCATCTGGATGAAGAGGTCAGTGATGCAGCCACTGGGGTGGCACTGCAAAGGGATGAGAGAAAATTCTGAGGGGCTGTTTGGCCAAGCTGGGATTTGGTGGTGCCTTGCTGGGCAATGGGGAAAGGCAAGGTAGGAGTTGTGGTATGGGGTCAGAGGATTTTGTGGCAAGTCTCTCACCTCCTCCAGCCTCCACTTGCCAGCGATGCGCACGTAGTTTCCTGGGCGGCCATTGATTCTGAGTAGGGAAGCAAGAAGAGTAATATCTGTTGAGCCCTACCTTTGGTTCCCCTTTGGATGAACTTCCAGCTGTAGGATGGAGGGCACCATCCTCTAGGCATTAGCTTAGGCAAAGGGCTTCTCCCATCCACTATGTCCTTGGGAAAAACTATGGCCCTTCTGAGGTCCCAGATGGTTTGCTCCCCTCTCCCTTCTGCCAGGTGCCCTGTGGGGAGAAGGTAGATGGGCTGGGGTCCCCCTGGATCCCTACCACCACTCACCTCCCCAGGAAGAAAGCAATGTAGATGAGTGAAGAAAAGTTTGTCAAAAACTGGAAGATGAAGATCTTTATGGTAAAGTTGTTCTCACGCTGGGAGAAGGTCCGTGGTTTCTCTGGGAACAGGAGCAGGGTGTTGATCACACAGAGGTGGAACCTTATCCCACTCCCCATGGATCCCATGGCAAGAGCTGCCGGGTAGATGCTTTGTGGTGGTGAAGGAAAGAGACCACAAGACTGTCTGCATTTGGGGACCAAGGGGGAGCTGCCCTACAGTCCCTTTCTTTGGTGGAGGTACCACTGGGCAGCTTGGTGCTGTGGGATGCAAGTGGGGGCAACCCCCAGTTTCCCTTACCCAAGTCACAGAGAAAGAGGGCCACGCGCCTATTGATCTGCAGGAGAGAGGTGTAAAACAAGAAGAGAGAATTAGTGATGGAAAAGGGCAAGTCCGACCGCCCATCCCATGCTGCAGTCTGCACCTTGGTCATGATGACAATGGTCATGTAGTGCAGCACAGCCCCTGTCATCACTGCCACCAGGTTAGCCTGCTCTCGGAAGAACTCGGAGCCACTCTGGGTGAAGAGAGCTGTGGCGACCACTCGGTAAATGACAAGTGCGTGGGCGATGCCAATAAGTACAACAATCTGTGGAGGAGGGCAGTGGAGAGGTGAAAAGCAGTGAGGGGAGGACATGTGCTCCATCCCAAACGAGTGCTTCAGAAACTGGCTCTCTTTGCCAGAGGTCATCTGGATGTGCCCTCCGATGCAAGCCAGTGCTCTTCAGCGATGGGATTAGATGTTCATAATGCAGACATCTCCACCTCTATTTGTCTACTTGTTGTCCCATAAAGAGAAAGGAACACACCCTTGACATTGTCCGACCCTAAGTTCCTCCTGGCACTTACCATGAGCAGAACCAAGAGGAGCACAATGGTGCTGCGCAAGTAAGAGTGCCGATACCGCCGAGGTTCATGCTGCAAATTGTTGATCAGCTCCATAGCCAGCTCCTCCTGAAGAAGAATAAAAAGGTCTCTCTCTCTCTCTCTCTCTCTCTCTCTCTCTCTATGTATACGTAGGAAAGGAAGGTTTCAATACAGCCATGCCCAGGTACTGGAAAGCCCAAGGGTGGCTGTGTAAATGGCAGTATGGAATGATCAGAGCCAGAGGACAGGGCTGAATACCCAACAGCATGGCTAGTCCTGATTGAGTTTAGGCCCTCATGCAGGGGAGGAGGTGACTAGCAGTGCAGAGAGGTGACTAGCAGTGCAGAGAGGTGCCTAGCGTCTGCTCAAATCTCTGGAGGGTTCTGTCTCCTCTGGGGCAAAGGCTCCAGATGCTGGCTTTGCCCCTTGTTTAAGAGCTTCCATTAGACGTCCACATCCACAGAGGGGTCCCTCTGCCAAGTCATTTCTGCAAGCTCAGCTATAAACTGCCCTGAAGAGGAAAGTGCTAAGCAGGAAAGATGGCATTCTCACCTCATCCTCATCCCAACCATACAGCTTCCAGTGGGTGACCACTTTGGCTCTCTGTCTCTTCCACAGCTCCAGGAACACAGTGGCTGCAAAGGGAAAGGAGATGGCTCTAGATTGTAAGAATTCATCCCTCCCTCCCATAGAGCTGGCTGGACTGTCATGTAACCATCTAACTGAATGGCAAATCAGCTTGGACTGCTCTTGGCCCATGAAGGACAAGCAGCCACCTCTGTGTCTCTGCAACCAGGATGCACCTGCACCCCAGCATGGCTACACCTCTGCAAATGGATTTACAGCCATCTCTTCTTCGGCCTTCCTAAGCTTGTTCCTGTGTAGATCAACCCACAGTGATGGGCAAGATGATCTCTGCAGCTGGCTTGGACTCAGATCTGAGACCCCAGTGGTGAGACACCCAGCTCAGGAGAGGCAGGGGAGAGAGCTGTTGGGTGCTCTGAGGGAGGTTATGGTGGGTGAAGGGTACAAGCTCTCAAACAAGGAGTGTTTAAGAAGCAGAAGAAAATTGCTGGGATTATTTTTATCCCTTATGCTGTCTGGAGGGGGAGCTGCTGGCCCTGAAAGTAGAGGAGCCAAAGACTAAAAAGCCCCTGAATGATGAAGCTGTGTTGGTCACATTTCCTTCCAGCTACTCTTCCCTTAAGCCATAGGGGCAGGCTCTGCGTGCTTGACACTGAGACATTGACACCTACCCCAGATTGCCATGAACATGGCAAACACAACTGTCCCTTCGTTGTCAATCATGTGAGTGACCTGGAGAAGATCAGGGAAGAACATGATGGGGACAGCAGGCTGTAGAGGCTGCAGCACTTAGTCATCCTCTTGTCACCCTGATCTCCCCAGAGGTAAAGATGGTGCAGGAGGGCAAAACACAGGAGGGGGAATGAAAAGTGAGGCTTGTTAGACTGTGTTAAATGCCTTCTCCTTGGTGGTGATGGAGGCCATGATCTGACTAGACCTCTTCCCTTCTACAGAGGCTAGTGGAGGTCACCAGCGTGTTGTCACCAGTGTGCAGGGGTGGCTTTTCTTTCTGGTGGTGTGGACACAGCACAAGCTGGGAGTGTTTCCCCATCCTTCATCTTGAGCCTGTCTTGGAAAGGGGGATACCTACCCTGGCATACGTGCAGGTGTCGGCGAGCAGCCAGAATGGGCATTTCTGGTCGCAGAGTGGGCACATGATGGTGTCATTGGCTTCACAGATCTCCTTGCTGGAGAGAAAGGAGTGGAGGGAAGCAACAGCAAGTAGCATGCATAGCAAAGGCTCATGAACAGGGTGTGCATTTGGCATTCTCCACTTCCTTACCTCACCTGGCTGGAATTGAAAACGGTAATCCCAGCCACAAAGACCAGCAGTCCAACCGCCGCAGCAAATCCAAGCAGGTAGGTGTACCAGCCAAGCCAGGCGAAGTAGAGGGCCACCTTCTCACCAAAATAGCATCTGAAAGAAAAGGTGAGATTTTCTTTGGGGATCTTTCACTCCCAAAAGAGATACCAGCTCCAGGAGGGGCAGTGCTATCTGCATGTCTGGGGGTTGCATTGGGATCAGGGGAGGCAGTCCAAACAAGCTGGAAGAACCATACAAGGACAGCCATTCCCCTCGGATTTCAGCAGCAGCACATGCAAAGGGAGATCCTGGGTTTCTGAGTGAGGATGCAGCAAAGAACACTGGGGAAATTGCTGTGGGGCTGCACAGCAAAGAGCTGATGAGAGCACAGCTCCAGCTGAGAGGTGAATGTAGGATGGAGAGCAGTGCAAGGCTCTCATGGGGACAGAGCTGACTTGAGGGTCTGATTCGAGGGTAGATGTGGTCAGATTCATCATGCGCCAGGTAAAAGCGGTGGGAGCAGCTGAGAGGCCAAGTTGCAGTCACTGTCTGCAGATCTTTCCGTGATAGCAACAGCTCATGCTGACCTTAGAAATGGTGTTCTGTCTCACACTGAGCACCGTGGAGGCATCAAGGCTCCCTAGTGCTCCTGCTAGACTTTTCAACTGTAAGAAACATTTAAGGGCAGAGAATGCATCTCTGTTTCAGCATTTTATCTCCCTAACAGAGCCCACTGAAAACCTCATGAAGCAGCACATTATTTCTGCCTTCCTTTTCCTGGCCATGGAGAGTTAGTTTTTCTCTCTTTTTAAAAGAGCTGTGCTCTTCCCTGAGTTTTAATGTGCTTATATAGGCCCCTTGTTGCCTTTAATGTCCCAAGCTCAGCCTCAGGCTGAACGTGTTCACTGGTGCTCTGTTCTCATCTAGCCTTCCTTTTGAACGTGGGAGCTGGTGGTTGAAAATGAAAGAGGCTAATTAAAAACCGTGCAGATGCGGGGGTTGTTTCATTCTGCAAAATTAGCAGATGGAGTGTGGTGCCACGGGATACCCTTTAGGCTAAGAACTTTGCAAGCTGCAGAAGAGGCCCAATATATGTAAAAAGAACCAGCTACAAAGTAATGATTGAAAATTAAAAAATAAAAAAATCACAACATGGGAGCTTGGGAAGGGTTTCAGGTGGGGTCTATCAGCTAGATGGATCTGCTGTGACACTTCTGCCTCTGTTACCTGATCTTCTCAATTGGCTGTTGGCAAAATAAATCCCTCCAGCGAGCCCATTTCTCCTTCAGGAATTCCCTTACCTCTTCTTTCTGGAGAACAGAGAAGTCAGACACACAGGAATGTTAGGGCAGCCTTAATCCCCAGCCCTGCTGCCAAGCTGCCATTGGGAGCCTTTCATCCAGGTGCATCTCGATGTAGCCCCAGTCACCCAGAGCTCTCTCCCACTCAGTCTAGCTCCTCTGCTTCTCATGGCTTTTCCTCCCAGGCACCCGTGTGCTTGGCCTCACCTCGTGCAGTGGAAACGCTGCCTCAAAGACATTCTTCTTCATCAGGTCACGCAGTTTCTCTGATAGCAGAGAGGAACAGGGAGGATTAGTGAGACAAAGCATTTCTCTCTCTCCTGCATGCTTTCTGCCAAGCAGGATCAAGCCCAAAGTTTTTGGGGAGACAGAAAGAAATGCTTGGGAGAGGCTGAGCTATTCAGAAGGGATCAGCGCTAATCCCTGTTGTCATGTTGCTCAGCCTGGCTGCTGCAGGCTGTACTGGGGCTGGGAGTGAGCCAGGTAGGCAGGTCCCCAGAGACGGCAGTAGAACCAGCACCCTTTCTACATCTCCTGCTGATCCCAGAATGCTGGAGAAGGATGAGCATTTTTGGAGACACAGGAGAGTGGCGGTGGGCTTGGTGAGAGGGGCGCTGATTCCTGCAGTCCAAATGTCCCAGCCTTGGGATGGAGAAGCAAATTCACCTTCCAGAGCTGCATCCTGGCTCTCTCCTCTTTGTCACACCCCTACTGTCAAGGGTGGGATGCCTGACACAGAGCAGGAGCCGTGCTACCAGTCCAGACTGTACATCACCTTGGAGATAAAGGGGATGGATGTATGGGCCTGGTGGCCCCATTCCCTTACCGAGGTCGGGTGTCACTGTGTTATGCAAGATGAAGTTCACGATCCGTATCCTGAACAAGGAGAAACTGGGGTTAAAGGCAGCTCTGGGGATACAGCCTGGTATTGTGGCCCTGGAGAGCTGGGCACCAAAATCCAGAGAAGGAAGTGGGGAATAAAAGGGGAACTGGCCACCTTGCACCAATGGTGGCAGGTGGCTTTCTATGGAGAAGGAAAAGCCTGGCACAATTGTGAGCTGAGATAGAAAATGGGTGCTGGTGTGCAGGTAAGGGACTGCAAGGTTCTAGAAGCCAGTAGCCCAGCTCAGCACTCACCTGGTGGTCACTGGTATGTCCTGGTGGGCATTGAGGTCTTGCAGCCTGCTGTCGGGGTTCCTCAAGAGCCACTGGTATTTCCGGAAGAAGTGTTTTGGGGCACGGACCCCATAAAATAGCTTCTTGTCCTCAATTTTCTAGTGGGTAGAAGAGAAAGGCTAGTAGAAAAATGTGGTCAGAGAAAGAGGCAGAGCAACAAAAGCCAGGGGCTGTGCGAGTCCTGGAGCTGGGGTCTCCCCTGGTCGAGTGTACCATGTGTTCTCCAGTACTGATGCAGTGATAGGTTTGGGGGTTCCCTCAGCAGCCCAAATTAGGCTGTGATGCTGGGTTACCAAGTAACTGCTGCTTCTTACCTTGATGGTGAACCCCTTCTTGCTCAGCTCATCCAGGAACTTCTTCCTCTTGACCTCTTTTGCACTGCCCATTTGATGGATGTCACTCACAAGGACGAAATCCCACTTCTCTTCATCCTGACCATAGAAAATAGCAGGGAATTAATGGGGTTGACAAGCAGAGAGCTCTCTCTTAGCTTCAGCCTCTCAGAAGCTTGAACCTTCATCATGCTGTGGAGAGAGGTCCTGGGGACTGAGAGTGAGAGTGGGGATGGAGAAACTGAGGCAGCCGCTGCCCTGACACCCCCCCAAATCCACATTTTTGAGCTCTGAACTCACTCTGAGTGCAGAGGGAGCAAAGCTTACCATGAAGGCAAATGGGTCTGAGTCTTCAAAGGGATAACTTCTCCAGGGAGTCAACATAATTTCATCCTGTGGAAGAGGAAAGCAGCAAAGAGTTCAGTGAACTCCTTGGGAGATACCGTACCAGGACACAGAGCAAACCTCTCTCTATGAATGTCTGGATGGCATTGTGATACTTGCGGTTCATCAAAAGAGACAGAGCCCATGGTAAAACTCCATTATAACCCAGGATCAAGGTCCACCTGGCCCAGTTTTCCTCTCCCAGGTGCCAAGAGCGGTTGCCAGGGGAGGAGAGTAGGAGCAGGTATGTCATACAATCATAGAATCATAGAATTAGCTAGGTTGGAAAAGACCTACGAGATCATCCAGTCCGACCATCCACCTACCACCAATAACCCCACTAAACCATGCCTCTCAACGCTATATCTAAATGTTTCTTGAACACCTCTGGGGACAGTGACTCAACCACCTCCCTGGGCAGCCCATTCCAGCGCCTGACCACTCTTTCAGAAAAGCAGAATTTCCTAATATCCAGCCTAAATCTCCCCTGGTGCAACTTGAGGCCATTCCCCCTCGTCCTGTCAGTAGTTACAAGAGAGAAGAGGCTGACTCCCAGCTCACTACAACCTCCCTTCAGGAGTTATAGAGAGTGATAAGGTCTCCCCTGAGCCTCCTCTTCTCCAGGCTGAACAATCCCAGCTCCCTCAGCCGCTCCTCATAAGGCCTGTGCTCCAGACCCCTCACCAGCTTCGTCGCCCTCCTCTGAACACGCTCCAGGGCCTCAATGTCTTTCTTGCAGTGAGGGGCCCAAAACTGGACACAGTACTTGAGGTGCGGCCTCACTAGTGCTGAGTACAGAGGGACAATGACTTCCCTACTCCTACTGGCAACACTATTTCTGATACAAGCCAGGATGCCATTGGCCTTCTGGGCCACCTGGGCACACTGCTGGCTCATGCTCAGCCGAGCATCGACCAATACCCCCAGGTCCGTTTCCTCCACACAACCTTCCAGCCACTCTGCCCCAAGCCTGTAGCGTTGCCTGGGGTTGTTGCGGCCAAAGTGCAGGACCCGGCACTTGGTCTTGTTGAACCTCATCCCATTGGCTTCAGCCCAGAGATCCAGCCTGTCCAGATCTCTCTGTAGGGCCTCGCTACCCCCAGGCAGATCGACACTTCCTGCCAGCTTGGTGTCGTCTGCAAACTTACTGAGGGTGCTCTCAATGCCCTCATCCAGGTCATCAATAAAGGTACTGAGGACAGGCCCCAGCACCGAATGCCTTGTCAGAAACCTCTTCCCATACACTCCTGGTCACCACTTCCAGCCTAATTATGCACCCAAGTGGTGGAGTTCTGAGGTTGAAGGAAACAAGCAAGGTGAGGCTGTGGCAGAAGCTGCTCTCTGCCAAGGATGATTTCCCAGCCCAGGGTGCTCCTCCATAGAGGGATGCTGCAGGAGCACCCTTGGGTGGCGTGGTCCTGGTGGTGGGTGCCTGAAACTGGGGCACATCAACTTCGAAACCACTTTGTCCCTATCCTCTCTTCCTGGCTTCTCTGATGTGATCTCACCCTGGTCCTACAGCCGTAGTTGCTGCTTAGGCAACAGAGGATTAGTCCAACCAGCCTTCAGTGGATTGGCAAAAGTGTGCTGGGCTTCATATCCCAGTGAGTACAATGAGTTTAATAAAGATCTGTTCTGATTTTTTTTTAATTGTTTTGCAGTTCTTTAGTGTGACTCACAGTGCGGCCCCACAAACAGTTATGCTGATGCTCCTGAAGGCACAGTGTTGCAGCACAGAAGGAGCTGCCAGGGGATGGGGATATCATCAGCCAGCATTGCCACCAAAGGCTTTGTGATTTTGTATTCTGTAATAACAGCGGCCAGACAGACAAGTTAATCCAGCTGTAATCTCAGGAGTGGAGAGGTGGTGGTGCAACCAAGCTGTGATGTAAAGACTGGATCCCAAGCTTTCACTGAGGAATGAGGCCATGGGAGCAGGTGACTGGGATGAGGAAAGGGCTGAAATACTCTGTGAAATCCTTTCTCGCATGGAGCTGGGGCCCTGCCTTCACTCAAAGCAGAAAAGCAGTGGGAAGTCTGAGACAAAGCAAGAAGTGGGAGAAGTAGGTTTGGGCACAGGTCGGTCTTCCCAGTTGGGTAAGCACCGAGATCACAGAATCTTAAAATCACAGATTTGTTAAGGCTGGAAAAGACCTCTGAAGTTATTGAGTCCAACCGTTGACCCACCTGCACTGTGTCTACTGACCACATCCCTAAGTACCACATCTCCACATTTCTTGAACTCTTCCAGGGATGGTGACTCCACCACCTCCCTGGGCAGCCTGTGCCAGTGCATTAGCCCTCTTTCTGAGTAGAATTTGTTCCTAATATCCAATCTGAACCTCCCCTGGCATAACCTAAGATCCTGACGAATATCGCAGCAACTCTGCCCGTCCCTTTCCCACAGGCCCCTTTGTGCACAGGAG
Source organism: Numida meleagris (assembly GCF_002078875.1). Taxonomy (NCBI): domain Eukaryota; kingdom Metazoa; phylum Chordata; class Aves; order Galliformes; family Numididae; genus Numida; species Numida meleagris. Next base: position 3,024,495 of record NC_034414.1, on the reverse strand, counting down.
TCCCAAAAGGCTCTGCCCCAGCTGCTGCTGCTCTGCATCTGGCACAGATGTAGTCTGGCAGCATCTCTCTACAGCTTGCCTTGTCTTGTTCCTGCCTGGCTGGTTTGACAGTTGGACTTTATGATCCTAGAGGACTTTTCCAACCTTAATGATTCTCAGTGTCATTCTGCACAGACTGCCTGTAGCATCTGCCAGCCTTTCAACTCCACCACTGATCCCTACAGTGTGGAGGAGGAAACACTTTTTATTCTATATGGCTGTTCCCCTGGTGTTAACCCCCACATCTGTCCTGCCTGTGCTCAGCACTGGGGCTGGACCTGCAGAGCTTCATTGCAGCATCCTTCCTCTGTCAGCTCTAATGCTGTAACAAGGCTGGTCTCTCGGACCTGATGCTGCTGGATCCTGCCCCTGCTACTGCATGCTCCCAAAATGACAAGCACTGATTTTAATCCCAAGAGGGACCCACTGTGTTTTGATTTCCCTGCCAAGCGCTATGAATCAGTGGGGATGCTTCTCAGGTCACCTGCGTATGGATCTCTAGGCAGCAAGGATGTTGTGGGAGCAGGGTCTGCAGCAGCTCGGCAGGCTTGTCTCTGTGTTCTCACAGCAATGGGATTTACCACCTGGTCCCTCCTCTGCAAACACCTTGAGTGCCTCTGCATAGGAGTGAAAAATGGGGAGAGGGGAAGGATTTGAAAATGATTTGCAGATCAGTGCAGGCAATTCCCAGTGCCCACCTCCGGAGTGGGAACAGACGGAAATCGCATTCACCTGCAGAGGGGGATTTGCAAACCTGTGAGGACAGAAGAGAGGCAGTTCAGCAGATGTAATTCACGCTGACTGCTAACATCCATGTGCATGGGGCTGAGCATGAGACAAAAGCTGCTTTAAGCCTTGGCTGCTCTGCAGGAGCCCAGCCCATGCATGGGGGCAGATGGGGCTTGTGCGAAGGGACAGCTGCAGAAGGCAGGGACATGGGACCACTGGGACTCTCACACCTATGGTTTTGGGGTTTTTTTGACCCAAGGGACTGGTAATGCTACCTAATGATGGCTGCTTTGCTCTGGCAGCACGAGGCAGCCCCATGTGCAGTCAAGGCACTGAAGTGGTTGTATAAACCATGGACTCTAATCCCTGCTATCGAGGAGGACGATGCCCATTTAGCCTTTTTCCTGCTCTTTGTTTGAAGCAGGGTTGGAGGTGCGCTCTGCCAATGTGTGTGAGAAGCAACCTGCACAATGAGCAGTGTTTTAATATCAAGGAGGGTTTGTGTGCCGAAAGTTTCTCTCCAGCTATATCAGCAGGTCCTTGTCCCCTCATATCCTGCTGCTCTGTGCAAGAACTTTGCTCGGTCCTTTCAGGTTACACTTCAGTTGGGAGTGTGGTGGCAGTGCCAGTGACTGCCACAAAGGATCTGGGTGGGATCCAGCACCCTTGTTTTCCTTCCCCACCATAGATTGGTGAGAGGTTGGCTGGCTCCTATCACGCACATGGCAATGACCAAACTGCTATCTTATCTTGGGGATGGTTCTTACCAGTGCTTCCTGTGCCCTCCTCCCTTACCCTAGAGCGCTTCCATCTTGCCTCATGTTTTCCTAAGAAATGTGACAATCTTTAATTGAACAGGCAGACAGCATGCCTGTGCTGTTAACAGCTGTCCCAATCATAGAGTTTGCCTGGCTGTCTGAATAACAGAAACTGTGCCTTTTCTTTCAAGCTGTAGGGGTAAGGGGGTTGGAACAAGATGATCTTTGATGTCCCTTCCAACTCAAGCCATTCTATGATTCTGTGATTCTATGAAAGTTTTCCTGAAAGCAAACCACCCTTCCCTGATCCTCCCTCTGGCAGCTCTGAACTGTGGCACAGATATGCAAGGCCCCACTGCCCTGACCCTGTTGTGCCTTTGGGGTGCTGTGTGCTCAGCTCTGCCTTGTTCCAAGGCTGCAGGTGCTATGGGACACTGCAGACTGAGTGTGACACACTGCTTTCCCCATCACTCCTTCATGGTGAGAATGAGAGCGCTCACTAGAAAGAGAAACTGAAGCTTTGTCATACATTTTGAGTACACTAGGGCTGAAAACATGTGAGTGGTAGAGTTCAGAGCTTAAAATGCGCTGAATTTCCAAGATACAGGTGGGTCCCAGGTGCTGAAAAGCAACCTGTTGGCAACTGCCGACCAGTTTTTGTTTCCTACCTGCATGGTGAATTGGAATCTTTCTCTTCCTCCTGCTCTCCTTTTTCTCCGATCTGTCTGTTGGGCTGAGGACAAGCTGAGAGGCTCCCAAAGTTTCGGGGTTTCGCTGCAGTGTTGTTACTCTGCCTGAGGTCGCATGTGAATGGAGCGGTGGATTTGACTTCCGTGTGGGCCTCCCTCCTGCCTTGAGAGGGAGCTGCCACTGCCTAGCAATGGGCAGATAGCGAGGAGGAGGAGGTGAGGAAGTTGCCCTTCACCCTCGCTCAAAGGAGTGGCAAGCCCAGAACCGCCCAGTAGCGTAGGCAGGGAATCCTGCGGTGTCGGCCCTCGCAGCTCCTCTTGCCAACACGGGGAGAACAACGAGACCACTCCATTCTCATCTGTGCCCATGCCTCTTATTGTGTCCTGTGAATGTTCCTAAATGGGGCTGAAAGGAGAAGGAAAGGACCAGCACAAGTTCTAGAAAGCATTAAACTACTTCTTACAAAAGGTGGGGAGAAGGAAGGGGGAGCACTAAGCCTAAAATGATCTTCTTCATTCTTGGAGTTGAACCTTGGTGAACCTTGAGGTCCATGGAAAAGATGGGGTGGGAGCAGCACCAACTTTGAGAAGGATCAGAGAGCGACTTTTTAGCAGCCGAGATGGGGAAAAGAGGCAAAGCACTCATTTTCAGATAAGCAAGAAGCATCTCCTCTGTGGTTTCTTCACTTGAATGCAGCCCTCTTCCTCCTTACCTTGGCCGGTGGCACGTGCTCTGCTCCACTTCCATTTCCCCATCTGGCCTTCAGAAAGCATAGGGAAAATTTGGCTTCCTTGAGGAACCAGTACATCTTTTTTGTCACATCTCACTGGGAGCTGGCACTTCTTTCTTCCATATGTAATAGCGTTGTTGCGTGAAGGCATTAGGATCAGGTGTTAAAGGTTACAGAAACTTCTCTAAGTATTTTACAGCCCTTTAGAACAACTATTCCCTCCCTCATGGCTGAGGAGGGGAGCATCTAAGTGTGCCCTGAATGCTCCATCAAGCCACATAGGACTCCTGCCTCCCTGCTCTGTAACATCACTTCTAGTAGATGGGATTAACCAGAGCATGAGTGCTCCGGCCTCTGCTTTCCTGATTGCATTTGTGTTGAGATGCTCACTGGAAATCATAACCAAATAACTGAGTGTTGTTTTTCTATGATCACAAAGGCTCACTTCATCCAGACCTCAGCCACGGAGCAAACTATAACTCTCTTCTTGCAAAAAGGGCCAGAGAAGAGGTTATATGTAAGCCATGTCTGACAGCTCTCCCTATATCTGTTCTATGGTGTCTTTCTGTTGTTTAGTTTCCAGACTAAGAAAAGCTGTCTTTCCCCAGGAGGGTCAGTCATCCTCTATAGCTGAGGGTTCTCCTCTGCTCTTTGAGGGCATCACTGTGGGTAGCTCTTATAAACTAGTCCTGGGGGGGATCTGGTGCATTCCGTCAGGGAAGGTGGCAGGCATTTCCACAGTGTTTTTCCCAGGCAAGCTAACGCTGCTCTGTGGCTTTGCCAAGTGCCTTAAACAGGCTATGAATCAGACCTGCAATTATTATCTTTTTAAAAAGAGCCGCCTTCCAAATATCCTGCTATGTTTAAATCCAAGGGCAAAGTGAGGGAAGGAGCAGGCAGACCTTTAGCCTCCCAGAAGCTATCTGTAGGGCTGGCCAGGAGGGAAAAACCACCTCGATCACCAGCTGCTCTCCACGGGTGTGGGAGAACACATGTATGTTTACATGAGGAGAGTCAGTGAGCTCTTGTCAGATAGGATTGATAGTGCTTTCCACATCTCCCGACAGAATACCAAAGACCTTTGCAACTTGAGCACTGCTGGGTAAAAAGGAAATGGGGTTAGGTGTAGGTGGGACATGTGTCTCTACCTGCGCATCTGTTTCTTTCTCCTGCAAACTTTGCCAAGGAGGAGTGGGAGGACTTTGCTCTGCAGATAGGCCAGCTAATTGAACACAGGCAACAGCTGCTTCCAGCAACAGTCCCGAAACTCGAAACTCGGAGGCTTTACTGGTGGAGAAGGTGAGCCTGTGCTTGCAGATTGGCTTTTTGTCCAGGGTATCTGATCTCGTGTAGCACTTAGCGGAAACAATGAACTTTTTCTTCTTCAGTTCGGGAGGAATTTGTCGCTGCCTAGGCAGGATTTAGCTTCTTTAGCAGGGAGGCAGGGGGCCAAATTGACAGTGCTCTTGTTTCAGAGCTTTCCTGCTCACACAACCATCCTGCAATGCGCTACCTTGGATTATATTGCTCTTGGGGGAATGGTACTGAGGACAGCAGCACGGGAAACTAAGATCAAGGAGGGAGAAGCTGAACCTTCCAGTGCACGGTGAACAATCTGCTTAAGACATGAGGTGTTGTGGAGCTGCTGTTCACGCGTTTATTGAGGGATTGTAACAGCACAAATGCATTGTAAGCAGCTGGGATTATTTAAGATATTATCACCCTCAACTGTTTATTGCTGCTGGGGCTGGTCATGCGGTTGCATCCTAATCTGCTGTGGTATCGCACCAGCCCAGTACACTCCAACCACTCTGGGCAGCGGTTTGACCTGCACCAAGCTCTGCACCTCTCTAGGAGCACTACTCCTGCAGCTGTTAAACCTGGTCAGATGCAGAGATGGTAATTTCCATCTGAGAAGTAGTAATGAGCAGCTGAAGGCTTTTATATATTAAACTACTTCAACAAGATAGAGGGTGCCTGTCTACAGCCTGCCTTGCAATGATGCTTTCTGGCAGAGCAGTCCGCTTCTAAGTGCTCAGAGGTGATCTTTCATGCATGCATCCCTAGCTCTCTAATTTAGGCTGGTGCTAAAATATTTATTTTCTCTTTTCAATCCCCAGGGCTTTGGATTTTTTTTTTTTTAATTTATTTCTTGCAGGAGAAGAGCTTGCAGGGTATTGCCTTCCCGTGCATCTGGCTGGAAGGATCTGAAAGAAGAAAGGTCCTTCGGAAGAGGTCGTTCAGGTATTTTTCAGTGTCAAACTGTAACTTTTTTTGTTGTGTTTCCCTGAAGCTCACCCTTGCCACTTATGGGAAAGCAGAGATTCTTCATCCTATGCTGTTTGTACAGCAGAGGTGGGAGCTGGCTGCTCAGCTTCATGCGACAGCCCGGCACCAGAAAGAACCTACAATTGCAAATATCTGCCGTTCTGTTGGTGTCATCTGACTGGCGTAGAGCGGATGGAGAACGAAGGAAGGGAACACTGACAGGGCCTCCAGCCCAAGCTGCTGTGTGCCTGGCTGCTTGCTGCCATCGTGCGGCCGCCTCACACAGCCACAGCCACAGGGGCCGTTCCCCTCCTTTCTTCCTCAGCGCCTCCTCGCGTCCGCCAGAGCGAGAGCAGAAGTGGTTAAATGGCGTTTAGGGGGCTGGGGTACCCAGTGCAGCCTGGGGAGGATCGCATCTCTTTAAGTAATTCAAGTGAGCGCGTATAAACTCCAAACGTTCTCCAAAAGAGAATTTCCTTCTCCAAAAGGAATTTCCTTCAGCGCCCGAGGCTAAATCTCCCGCCCGCCTCCTCAGGCGGCGCGGTTACCCCGGCAACGGCGGACGCCTGCCCTCCCTTCCCGCCTTCCCCGGGGCGCCCTCCGCGCCTGCGCACTTCCGTCCCTGCGTTGAGTCGCGCGCCGCGGCGCCCCGCCCACCTCAGCCCTCTGCTCCGCTCCGATCCGCGCGCGGGGTCGTTTCGCGGCCGCTTGCCGCCATGAGGCGCGGCGAGCGCCGGGGTCCCGCCGGGCCGCTGGGTAAGGCCGCCCTGGAGGAGCAGCAGCAGCAGCAGCCCAACGGCGGCTCCCCGCCGCCCGGCCCCGAGAGGGACGGCCCCGCGCTCGGCCTCCGCCGCAGCACCGAGTCGGAGGTGTACGACGATGGCACCAACACGTTCTTCTGGTGAGTGCCGCCAGCGCAGGCCTCGGCCGCCCGCTCCCTTGCGGGCCGTGCCCTCGGCCCCGGGGTTCGGCGCGCCTCGAGAGGCAGCGGGACCGCCTTTCCCCGCCGCGGGGTGAGCCCTGGGGTGCTGTGGCACACCCCGCCTGGCTCCCTCCTCCCTCGGCCTCGGTCCTTTCCATCCCCGTTGTTTCCTATGATCCGTAGCGCGAGCATCGCACAGAAGCGTGGCTCGCTCCGTCCGCAGCTGGCAGCGGAGCCCCCTGCATGCAGCGCGAGCTGGGGGCCATGCTCTGCCTGCGGCTTGACGCTGATGGGCAGCGGGAGGAGGACGCTTGGCTCTGGCCCTGCCAATCCGTGCAGCAGCGGGGCTGGGGGTGTGGATGCCGAGCGAGGTGTTTCTGCCAGCACGAGCTGCGAGGAAGCGCTGAGATCCCGCCGGGTCGCCGGGAGGTCTCCTCGGAAGCGTTTGGAGCGACTGTTGTCCTCTCAAGGGCACAACTTCCTTGGGCTTCATGTAGGCTGAGCGGATGACCGAGCGGTGCCTTCTTATAAATGGGCAATGGGTAAAACTGATGCTTTCTTACTCTCTTCTTCGTGTGCTTCTTGCTGGGTGCCTTGTGTTGCCTTGCAGGCAGCCTGTTTGGATTGTATAACCTCCCCTTCTTGCTCCTTTCCACGTGGGCAGCACGTAGTCTGCCACTCACGCGGGGCTGGCATCCTAAAATGCTCACTGCAGCTTCTTTGTGAGGGTGAATTGTGCCTTTGAAAGCACAAATGTGCCACCCTTCTTTAAGGCATCCCCTTTACTGCCTCCTTCCAGGAGGATGGTACAGGCAAGCATGCGAGTGTGTTATAGAATGGTTCTTTAACTTCCATATTTTCAAGTGCTTTATTGCCCAGTAGTGCTTGTTGCATGCGTTGACATCAGGGATTGTAACTGCTCATAAAAGTGTGAAGTTTTTTCCTTCTATGTCTTTTGACCTGCACACGATGGTGTTGGGTGTTTGCAGGTCATTTACCAAAGGATAGGCTCAAGTTTTTATTGTGTGCAACATAGATTGGTGAGAGGAACTGCTTGCTTCCCGTGGCCCTTGTCACTGCTCTCTTGCTGTTGCGGTGGGGGGGGGGGCAGGGGCCCTCTGTCTTTGCTTACATGAGTTACATAGAAATTGCCTTTTGTCTTCAAAGTTAAGGGTGAGGTTATTGTCCCTGCCTGCTCAGTTTGCAAAAATCCAGGGCGGTCAGAAACCTAGAAGTAGTTCGACTTGCAAAGGTAATTTTACTCCTACAAATGCAATCCGCTTCTGGGAAGGTGCTTGCTTTTAGCTGTCTGATCTTTTTAAGTCATATAAAACTTTGCAATACAAGTTAGGTGCTGTGCAATGAGCTCACCTTATTTGGGCTTGATAACCTTAAGCTAGAGAATACTGTATTTTAATTACAAGGTGAGAAGCTGTGTGTGATTGGGATGTGAAGCTGGCGAAGAGGAGCTGAGGATCTTCTTGTTGGGGAGCAGGAAAGTTCAATGAAATAATTGATTTGTCTCTTCTATGTAATAAAGGTGGCTGCAGCAACATTTTGGAAGAAGAAAACTTCCTCCCCTGCTTCTAGCAGCCAGTGAAAGGAGATAGAAGTGTGGAGTTCAGTCTTGTTATGGATCTTGGGTTGGCCTTGGATGCTCCGTGATTACCTGTTTGGGATTATCTGGTTAGATCTTGGGTATGATTTTCTCCTAGCATTTCTACGTGATGCAGAAAGCACAGAAATTGCAGCTAAGGAAAAGGAAGCCTGTAGATTCCTCTGCCTGGGTATTTCTCATTCTGTGGAAAATATGAAGAGAAATCTTTCCTGGTGGCTGGCAAGCACACTGACACTTCTGTGTAGTGGAGGATTTGTGTGCATACCAACCGCTTCTGGGAATACAGGATTGGTATTTGAAACAAACTATTACTTGGGCGTTGTTCTTGTCTCTAAAAAACCAAACTTCTGTATTTGCTGAGATTGCTTTTCTGATTCTGTGTTTGCCCAGAATTTACCAAGCTCAATTGTATTGTTTAATTTAAACAGAGGAGTTTTGCATGAGGCTTCTGGAGTGTGGCTCAGCCTTTTTGTCTAATATTTGGGCATGCTCTGGCAGTGCCCTGTTGCTAGAACACCCAGGAGGTGGTTGTGCAATCTGACCAGGTCACACTGGCCTGCTGGCTGCATCAACTCCTCTCGCAGCTGAGGGCAGGTGTTGCTAGAACGGCATTACCTTTCTGAAAGGGAAGAGTTGCATAGTTCTGCCATAAGCTAGAGGTGCAGAAGGGTAGATTTAAACATGAAAAATATTTAGCATCTATGATAGATCGTTTTGGGAACTTTGATTAACTTGCTGACTCTGTAGGACTGATGAATGGAGATGGTTTTTTCTCTTTTCTCATTCAAAGGAAAATGACTAATTTGCTGAAGCATGGTTTGCTTTTAAATCCATTGTTCTGGTTTCTCTATGGAAACATGTGTTGGTAGGCTTCTCTTATTGGGTGATTGTGAAAGTGGAAGAACTTCTGGCAGGAAAATTCACCTTGCTGTTTCCGAGCATCACAAGTATGAGCAGAAATTTAATCAGCATTATGTACGTTTATAGGTGCAGTGGAGGTTTGTTTACGGTCTAAGAATCGGAACTCTTTGGTTAGTTCTGTGAATGTAAGCAGCTTTTAAAACACAGCAACGAATCCATTGCATTGCAGCTGGAGATGCTCAGAGCTTGTGGGCAGTGTCACTGGGCAAAGCGCATCCTTTGGTTGCCACCGACCTCTTCACGTGGCCTTGCACAGCATGAGTGTTTGAGTTTCGTGTCTCTGATTTTGAGTGTTATCAAGATTACGACCAAAGGTTGAATTTGGGGTGAAGATTTCAAAGCGCCTCTCTTTATATCCAGACAGGATTCTATTACTCTGAGTTCACTCCTAGCGGTAGCTCTTAATGTCACCTTTTACACCCAAGAGGCCAACTGTATAGGCTCTTGGGAATTTTGTTTCAACACAGAAATGACAGAAGGATTAGGACATCAATCCTTGGCACGTCGTTCTCAATGATTGTTATTGTTTTTAAAGTAATTATTGCGTCATTTATGACTAACGAGCTTTAATGCAAAGAAATGGATAATCGGGGTGTGGTCCCATTCACCTAAGCCAATTTTGGTTTGTGTTGGAGTTTGAGGTCAAGATGTTGTCTTGCTCCTTTCACCCTGGGGATCTGATCCATCTGAATCTTCAAAAAGAACTGGGAGAATGAAAGCTCTGATAATCATTTCATTGCAAAACCTACAGTTTCAAAACTATGACAAAAAATAAATTACTATGGGAAGAGAAACTGGGGGCTTTCCCAGTGAATAAATTCAATCTTATGTCTTTTTAAGCTGCACTGAGGGAGAAGTAGGGTGACTGATGCTGCCTGTTGGACTGATTTAATTGCTCTCAATTGGCTTTTAACTAAGTTACAATGACAAGTAGTTTAATAAAAATAAAACCAGAATTATTTAAATGCTCCCAGTGTTTAAATGGGGAAAGAGCTAGAAGTAAGTTATTGAAATCAGAAAAATGCTAGCAGATAAAAATGAGATTCTTTATCTTCCTGCCTTTTAGGAATTTGGGATTCATTGTGAATTGTCTTTGACCATCCTTGGCTTTATGTGTATGTTATATGTATCTTTTTAGGCGATGTCTTTTGGTATGTTTGCCATAAGGCTTCCTAGAACTGAATGTTGTCTGCGCTGCTTGCTGTTTACATGTAGCCCAAACTCCTGTATAATGCTAAGAGGAAGATGCAGCCTGCTGACCTTAGCTCTTTCCTTCTCCAAAGGCTCCAGGCTAGCTAGGAGAACATAAGCCTTTCTGCATAATTCCTGTAATACTTACCTTGCTCTGGATGTCCTTAGCTGTCATGTCTTCCACTTGAAGTATTATTTCAGAGTGTATGTGGAGACGTAATCCCCCCTTATGCAATTTCTTTCCAAGTACTTCTGTATACTCCTGGCTTTTCTGGCAACTGTAGATGCTGAACACTTTGTCCTGTTCTGTAGGACTGGATTTCTTTATTTCTTTCTTCCTTCTTTTTTTTAAGCTTTGAAACTGTGGAAAGATAGCAAACATAGATACATACCCTGTGACAGGTAGGTCTGCAAGATGCTCAGCCATCTCTAGCAGCTGCCATTACTTTGTCACTATGAGCAATCTTCTGTTAGAGCTCCCAGCTTGCTCTTCATTCTGATCTCTGGATTTCATGCTGGACTGAAAATAAATTCACACGCTTGACCATCTCGAAGGCTTGCTGCAAGAAAGTCTGGATTCAGCTGGAAAGGAAGACATAGCTAAAATGTAAACGAGTGGATACATAGCATCTTGTTTTGTATTAAGCAGAGAGGCTTGCTGAATTTGCACCAAGGCAGACCAAAGGCGGAGTCTCAAGGCACTGAACCACCGACCCTTTGCTCTGCTGCACGCTGCCCATGGGGATGAGTGCAACTCCATCTTTGTTGCCTTTGCTGGATGAGTCTCTAGGTGCATTTATCTAACTTGGGATGTGCTAGTAGTGGGTTCTTACAATTTCTGTGCCACAACAGGTTGGAAAAAAACTGACTTTGTATAGGTGTTTGAAGTGGGAAGTGGCGAGATGGAAGACAGCATTTATGGACTTTATTTTCATATCCTCTTGGGCTCTTGTTTCTGGAAAGTAAGCAATGAAACAAGGCATAAGATATAATGCAAAGCCTTGCAGTCAGTGTGACTTCCTGTGATCAACATATGATTAGTACAAACGCAACCTATATGTGTGTACAAATGCAGTGACTGAGACAATGCTCTGGTTTAAACAAACTGGAGCATTTACCCCTTCTGCACTGTAGCCCTTGAGAAGACTGCGCCTAGTTTTTAATCTTGGGGAGGTTACAAACCAGGCACGGAATCACGTGGCTGGTAAATGGATATTAAGTATGTGATGTCTGAATCACCTGCTATTTGGCATCCTGCACTGCCACTCGAGAGGAAAATGCATCTGTTGTGCAGGAAGCCTGCTTTGTGGATTTATTTTGACGTGTTGTTTCCTTGCTACTTCTGAAAATACTCCTCCGTCCTTCTATTTTCAATCTGGAGCTGGTTAATTTGAGTCCTCTAGATGGCAAGGAAAGATAGTGTTAAATACTGAACATCTTTTTAGCGGTGGCAGAAGAGGATTTCATCTGCTTATGAGGTATTGCATGTGTTTTCCAGTGGGATTAAAAGGATGCAGTGAGAAGTGGCTGTATTTTGGATTAGAATGAACTTCAAAATGCGGTTCAAAATAATGCTTGCTTTAACTTTCAGAGCGATTTTACGCTAGGTCACTGTGATGGATGTTTGAAGGTAAGCCAGTAGAGTTCTTGAAGTCCATGGTGCTCTCCGGTTTTATCATGTACTGCACAACATAAATGTATGTTTAACTTTGTAGGTTTTTTTTAAGGCAAAATGGAAATGTAATGCTAACTCATTATAATACTAAAAGAAAACGTAGCACCAGACAGTATACACACATCCTTGTAGCATACCTTACTACTCACTCACTGTTTTTCTGTTCTCTAAGCTTGATGTTTTGTACCTGTGTTATTTCAGTGGTTTGTTCTAAGAGATGTTTGAGAGGACTAGGCAACAACTCTTGTCTTTTTGATGTGATGTTAAATGGCTTGACTTCCCATGCTGCTTCTTCCAAGCGGAGTTCTCTAAGTTTTCCACTGAAATAACCAAATGGCTTCTCATTAGGAAAGGAATTTTTGACTTAAAGAAGAAAAATATGCAGTGTGCATTACACAAGAACATGATTTATGCCATAATCGTGCCTATCAGCTCGCCACACTCACTTCTCAGCTGCTGGGGCTGTGCTGCACAATACATAAAAACTCCTTTAGTAGTGTTGAACACTGTTGACATGTTTTCTCTCTTTGTAAATTTTAGGAGAGCTCATACCCTGACAGTTTTGTTCATCCTCACCTGTGCGCTGGGTTATGTGACCTTGCTTGAAGAAACACCTCAAGATACAGCCTACAATACAAAGAGGTAACTATTTGAGCAAGTGTTTCTGTGTGGTGTCTGTTAGCAGAGGGTTGTGTGTGAGGAAGTTGCCTTACATGCTTGTATCTCCTGGATAAGCTACCTCAAATGATCTTTATTAACTCGTTTGCCTGCCCCAACTCCCTAACCCTACTTTTTTCTCATTCCCTATAGCTACTCAGGATATAGCATTCATTGTCACGGAGATGGGGGAATTAGGGTATTTCCTGAGATAGCCGCGGTTGTTATTCTTTCAGTTACACAATAGCTGCAGTTAATGCTATTCACACTCACTTGTGTGCTGAGCTGAGCGTTGGTATTTTGAGGTGTGGGGGTGAGATGGAACAAGTTAGAGCGCAGTGGCCCGGCTGGATCTGGGAACATTTCTGCAAGGCTTTTGTGTGAGCAAATGCCACTGTGCTCCCAGTTAAAACAATGCCCGGATTTAGGGAACGAGTAGAGGTGGGACGTTCTCTGGAGTGGCAGGTTGACGTAAAGAGGTGGAAAAGCTGCAAGAAAAGTGACGACAAGTTGTTACAGGATAAAACGGGTAGAAGATGACTCAGTGGAATATCTTATTACTGAGATTAGAGCTGCTTTAATAAAAGCAAAACCAAAGAAGATTAATCACCAGATAACCTTTCTTTCACAAAATGGAAGTTGCTTTCTGAGCGAGAGCAAGGTGGTCACAATATGCGTAAGTGTAACGGTATCCTCTCTTCTCCCAGATTTTTTTTTTTTGGCCTTCATAACTTAAAATACTTCATCTAATCATGAAAACTTTTTCAGTCTTCATACAGAGCTGCTGATGTTGGCCTGCATGAGGCTGTCACTTTGCAAATATCCCATGGCAACTCTTGCTTGCTTAATGAACAGCAGTAATTTTATTACCAGTGAGCAGTGTCTCTAGCTGTCATGCTTTTTTATTTCCAACTACTGCACAATGACAGTGGAGCAGTGTTTTGGTCCTTAGGTGCAAAGTTTAAATATGTGCTTGCAGACACTTAAATCTCCTTTGTTTTCAAGCCCTTGCTGAGAGGTGCCAGACTGTTGGTGATCTGCATTAGAGGCTTGGAGCAAAACGTGAGACTGCAGCAAAATCAACAAGTTGCAATGCTATCTCCTGTCACTGTACTTCCTGTACTGAGTAAAGCAATAGGAAGTCAAGCAAGGCTCCCATCTTCTCCCTTAAAAAAAGTACTTCATCTTGTCCCTTACAGAGGCAGTTGAGGGCAGGGTGAGTGGCTGGATTCTTGCGGTGAGTCACCAGGAGAAATGATGCACAAAATATACTGTACAACGTGAGCCTATGAAATCACAGGGTGTGGTATCTATAGCTGAGATTCATACTTGCATCTGTTTATGTGCGGATATTTGAGTCCCATTTTCCTTCCTGCAGTGTGGTAGGGCAATTAAAGGAAGAATTTTTTGTTTTTTAAGGCGTATAGAAATGTTTACATATAAACCTAACCAAAGTTCACACATAAAGATATTTATGTGGTCTTGTGATGTATGTGATCGGATTGTCTGTTATAAAGAGGGTTGAACATTTACTTCATTAGCCAAAAAGAAGTTGCATTGCAAAACCTGTTTGCTAGATGCGACTTCTTATTCACACAGTTCCTGCAGCACTGAGAGTGGCCTTGAAGTAGCCCATGCCATCTGACAAATGTCAGCTTCTCCTCTCCTGTTGAGCATCCAAGAAGAGCTGACAGGACTGTGCTCCAGCTCTGAAGATGGCTAAATCAATATTCAGCCACCTCTTTTGTGCTGTAGCTGTGGGAGAGATCTACATCTCTTAGATGCATTGAATGCTGAGCAAGAGATCTTTCAGGGGGGAAAAATAAAAGTAAATACATTCAGGTTCAATAAGTCCTACATGCACTGAGACTGATATTGAAGATCATGCTGCATTTTCAGTCTCTTTTCCAAGGTGCCTCTCTATAGTAGTTTTTGGCAATAACTGACCTCTGTTCAGCCACGTGAATAAATCTGGGTGTATGTGTGTTTGTAAGTTGATGATATTCAATTCCTGTTGCTGAACACCTACAAAGAAAACAAGGTGTAAGAGAAACTAGGTCTCTATAGGTTGTGCTGCCAGTTCTCCAGCTGTTGATAGCACTGGAGGCCTTGTACCAGTTCTGCTAATGGATGTACAGCCAGGGAAAGGGCAGGGAGCAGGAGCTTTCTGGTTCAAAGCCTAGAACAAGGGATGGTACACAGATCCCTGTAGAAAGGCTTAATTGTCTTGTGTCTCTGAATCAACTCTTTTAAAACAACAGAAACAATAGCCTGTTTGTACTAACAAAACTGTTGCCGTATTCTTTCTTTTTCTTGGTGAAGTGCTAAAATTATTTTTGTTGGCGCTGCTATTTAGAGTCTTCCCAGTCTGCTGCTCGAACACATATATAAGCAGCATCCCTGCAGGCTACCTGCACGGATAGTCTGAGGCAAATCCTAGAGAAGTTCTTCCATCAAACCACGCTGAGCCAGCAGGCCAAACTGCTGCTTACGTTTTTGAAGCTTCCTAGGGAAGCACTATGTTGAGATGAGGGGAGGAAAGATAACAGAGCTGGCATGGCTGTTGCACAGATTTGTCATTTTCTCCCAAGCTTCCGAAGGTGAATTTGAAGCTTAAAAAAAAAAAAGTACATCTGAAATGACAGTTTTATGTCACCACTGCTGTGTGTGCTGTGTGGCTGAAGGTGGATGTTAGAGAAAGGAACAGAGCTGCAAGTTCTCGTGGTGATTTACGTAGGGGTCAGCTCTAGCTTTGGGAAAAACAGTGTCACAAGAACTTAAAATGCTGATCTTGGGACATTTTGACTGAGCTTGGTAGTGGTGAGCAAAGCAATGTGTATTGTTTTGTGATGCAGAATGCAAACTCTTAACTGTGCATGTAAATCTGTAGTCCTGTTATTTCTAGATACAGGGTAGTGACTCAAAATGCAGGCTATCCTTGTTATCTGAGAACACCTGAGAATATTTTTTTTGGCTGCTTCATCTTGGAAAAGCATGACAAAACTCTCTTTACTGTTTAATTCAGTAGCTGATTGTATTGTGTTTCCCAGCCTCATAAAGTAAGCAAAGTAACTGAGTTATATCTGTTAAGTAAAAGCTGTTTTTATTTTCAGGAAGCACGAGCTTTTTATACTCAGAGGCAGCTGTCACAAAGCAGTTTTTGTAAATGATCGTGTCTTTCCTTTTTGAAAGGAGTTCTTGAAATGTTTAAAGCATGAATAGTCTATGATTCCTTCTGATATATGACAAATTTTGTCAATAGATCAAAATAATTAGATGTTTTCTCTTGCTCGTGCACAGAGTCGCACCATTAACTGCAAACGTGGCCTATGCTTATCCTGCAGTGTATTGAGGTATCTCTCAGTTACGTATTTTTTCTGCCCGCGCTTAAGCAGGTAATATGGAGAACATGATAGCCCTATTAGGAGTTGAAGTTTAGGGGGGAAAAAAAAGGCATTTTGGTATTGTATTATTACCATTTCGTCCATTAAGAGTGATGGAAAGAAATGGTTCTTCAGCAGAGCGTGGTTGGGCCTGGATCGGGCTCCCCATGGGCAGCGGTCGGGGCCTCAAGTGTTGGAGCTCAGGGAGCTGTCAGACATGGGGTTGGCATTTGGGGTGGTCCTGTGTGGAGCCAGGGCTTGTACTTGACGATACCCAGGGGTATGTAGGGACTTATTCCTATTTCCTGCATTTATACCTGTTGCCTCTAGGCAGGTGGATGCGATGATCTTCATATGTTCTTTCCAGCTGAGCCACTCTATTCTGTATTATTTTCCTGAAGCATAATCCCCAAAAGGGATCGATTTCTGACTGACACGTGTGTTAGCTGGGAAACAAAGACCGGATGTTTTGACATCAAAGAACATGATTTACATCTCTATTAATAAGATGCTGCAATATAAACAGTTTGTTTTGTTTTTTACTTGCAGAGGTATCGTTGCCAGTATTTTGGTTTTCCTGTGTTTTGGAGTTACACAGGCTAAAGATGGACCATTTTCAAGACCTCACCCAGGTAACTTAGGTCACTTACATTACTCGGATATTTCTGTTACATTCTGCTGAACGTAAGTGTTTGTGTTACTTGTGGAGGAGGTAAGTCCTAATTTAAATAATACAGGTTCAGTAACACTACTCAGTTACCATGTTAGCTTCCCAGCTTCCACCCAGCCTCGTGCAGCACTAAAGTATTATTCCAAACAGCATAGTGATTCTTTGGCATTTTCATAGGTCCACTATCTACAATAATAATTATACTTCTGAAGTTTCCTAGTGAGACTGTAAGACCTGAAATGTTTGAAACCTTAACAGAAAGCCTCTTCCATGTAGCGCTATATCAGGTGAAGGATGGAAATATTTGAACATCTTTGATTTTTGCCTATTTTTAGATGTTTTGAATAATTGAGAAAGTTAAGGGAGTTTACATAGGATTGCTTAATATTCTTGTAGTATGTCTTATGCCAAAAAATTTAACTTTTCAGTTTAGGAATCCTGTTTGATGTGAGAAACAGCAGACAACTTAAAAGCCTTGATGATAGCAGATGTTCTAGAGCAGTGCATGCAGCACACTTCTGCAGACTTAAAGCTTCATAAGTTTCCATTTATGAGGTCTTATTTAAATTACAATTAATTCTGGGTTCTTGTGTAAGGCAAATGACTTCTGAGGTCACCAGCAATACTTGGCTGCTTCTCTGTCTTAGCTTTTAGTTTGAGAACATCCAGTGGTTTTGTCTGGAACAGAAGGCATTTTTTATTCCTTAGAATTGAACAAATGGGTTAGGGGAAGTCCAGAGGTTGGAGATGTGTACAGCAGACTGCTGTGATGCGTGGTGGTGGTATACAAAGGTGGTAAATAACAGTTACTGGACTGATGCTGATTATCTTTCAGCAGAATCAAACTGTTCGTGTAGTTCATCACTTTATGTACTGTGTTTATTGGTTTTTTTTTGTACTGATTGACCCTTCCTCTAGGTGGTTAGATGGAAAGATCTTCTGAAGGGTGTTTTTGGAGCGCTGCGGCTGTTCACTAGGATAGCAGATGCTTCCATGGTCACAGTGTGATAGCCGGGTGCCTTTTTAAATGTGAACAGCAGCCTTGCATGCAGCAGAGAGCATGAAGTTTGTGGCAGCCCCCTGGGACGTGGTGTGGTGTCAGCTCTCTAGTTACCTAGAGCTGCAGAGGATGTCTTGAAGTACCCATGGGGCCGTCAAGTCTCTGACCTTAGCTTCATGGTGCTGTTCTTAAAGAAGGATCTCATCTCAAAGGAACTGGCTGCTGGTGTGCGCAGCTTCCATTTATAGGACAGAAGGAAGCATTTGGGTCACAGTCAGGTCACTACAATCACATGCAGCCACACTGGATCTGTTACATGAACTCTTGGAGCTGGGTATTAGCTAGGTTTCATGGTAGCTAGGTTACTTCAGGTGATTTTGGAGGCCTGTTATTCGGTATGTCGGTCCCTGATTATGATTAGCTCAGAGGTGTTTTATATTTTGGTTTGGGTTTTGTGCCTGTGTTGCTTTTTGGTTTAAATAGCTTTTCTTGGTGCTTATCCACTTGATTTATATATACACAGTTCATCCCATCTCACCATTGGGTTGCTAGAGCAAACAAGTTTTGCCTTCAATTTCCTCCTCAGCATAGGCTTCTTTACCCCATAACGTTCAGTAGTCCTCTGTGTGTCTTTTGAGTTTTCTTCTTTGAAAGTGGCTATCCAGACCTGTGTATGGTACTGCAAGTGTGATAGTACTTATGTTTTTCATGACAGTTTTAATGCTGCCCAGTATCTCTCTGAGAGTACCTTGATGGCAGTCTTTGCATTACTTGTGCTTTCTTTCTGGTTGTATTACAGTGGCAGCTCAGTGTCTAACAGATAATACCAAATCCTTCCATTTCTCCGACTGATGAGCTAACATACATGAAAACTTACTGGTTCCTAAGTGTGAAACTGTATTCTGAGCTCTTCTTTTACTCCAGTCCTTTGAGGTCGTCTCCTTTGAGGTCATCTGATTTTCTCCTCGCTGTCCCTGCCTTCCCTGCTGCTGCTGTTTATGTGCTTAGTGTTGTTAATCTCCTTTCTACTAAGGTCATTAAGGAAACTGATCTTAGCCACTGTGTAAGTGTTAGTCTTCTAGACTGGCTTTTTTTCACCCTTCCTTTCAGTATTATTGGCTATTTCAGTTTTAGCCATTTGTGCATTCAGTTTTGCCTTTTCTACTGCTTCCTATTTTCTCTAGCTGATAATTTGCCATATGGACCCATACCAGTTGTCTTAATGTAATTCAGAAATGTAGGGCTACTGTGCAAAGAAATGGCTGTGGTTACTTAGGGAAGACTGATGTCTTAATGTGGCTTTTCTGCTGTTTATTCCATTTTCTTTCTGTAAATTACTAGCTTCAAAACCTCCATTTGTTTCTCAGAGTGCAGCCTCTAGCACGCTCAGCAAGATGCAAACAGCATCGAAGCCATCTAGCAAAAGATGAGTATGTTCTTTTCCCCAAGGGAAAATATGTCACGGGGGACAGATCTTAGGCTCTGCCTGCGAATCCATTTATTGGTGGGTGAACACCTAAATTTGGAGAGTGTCATGCATTTCATGCTAAAATAAATCATGGATATAGGTCATCAGTATGCAAATAAAAGATTCTCTGGATTCTCATTGTCAGCTCTGCTTACAGAGCCTTGAGCATGCAAACAATGTAATGTTGCAAGAGGCCAGTGATGCTTGATTTTCTGTGTCGAGATAACATGCCCACGTTGTAATTTTAATGAAATTGTCCTTGACAGTTATTGATGCCCTGGTTTAAAAAAAAAACAAAAACTTTTAATATTCCCAACCTTTGCTCGCAGTTATGTTGATGCAATACGCTGTTACTGACAACACAAGCAGTTTGGAGAATAAACTGTGATATTCTTAACTAGCCCGCGGGCTACAGGGCTGAAGTGGCCAGAAATGGGCAGGCAAAAACTGAATCTCTCCTGTACCTGTCCCAGGGCAGAAAGCACAGGCTAAGCACAGGCTGCTGGTGGAACCAGCGGGGAGCATCTGGTTGCCTTGTAATTCTGCAAAGAAGTCCTTCCACTAGGGAATAGTACGTGATCTGCCCCTTTCTGACATCTCCTGTAGAAGTTCAAGAATCTGTGTGATCACTACTGTTTGTATATCAATTTATTAGGCTGTCGGGTTATTGGTACTAACTGCTTTTTTCACTGGCTAGATGAAATAAATGACTCTGTGTATTGGAAGCTGGACAAGCTGAGCTTCTGACTCATTTTTCTATCGAAACGGAGCCAGTTAATGTTTTGAGGCATTACATTTAGAAGTGAAATACTGCACAAGCTGAGCTAGGACTGCTCTGAAGGTTTGCCTTCCCCCAGCTGCACCCTCAGCTCTCCCACCTCCTTGTCACGCTGCCGCTCTCAGGTCACGGGTCGTGCTTCTGAACCTGAGCTTGCTATGGAAAACCTTGTACCAAGTAATTTGAGCAAGCATGTGGCTGGTCTAGGCTCATGTGGCTTCCCAGAACAGACAATTCTCCCTGCTCCTGTCCCGTGCAGCTTCTGATTAGCACTTACAAAGTTGCCACTAAATGGCTGCAAATGCCTCGCTTGAGCAAAATACCTTAGAATTTATATATATTTTTTTAACTCTTAGCCTTTCAGGTTGCATAGGTCAAACGTAAACCTGTGCTGTAGTGGTAAATGGCTGGTTTTGCGCTCAGGCAGGCAGCCCAATGTTCATCATGTGTTCTCAAGTCTCCCCAGGACAAGAACTGTTTAGTAGTGTTTGAGTGTAGTAATCACTAAGCTCTCAGGCATGTAAATGATTAGTTGAGGCCTATTTAATCAGGCAGATAGCCCTAATTTGAGGGAGGTTCATAGTGACAAGTGCATTTAAGGAGAACAAATAATAAGGGTATGCCAAAAATAACCTTATAGCTAAAGCTGAGGCTCGTCCAGGAAGAGAGAGAACACAATGTTTGTACTGCTTTGAAAACATCTTGTTTCTATTGTGCAGATATAAAGTAGTCTTCAAAACCTCTTGGGCACTTCTGTCTGCTGGGGAGAAAGCATGATAAATTGCAGCTGGATCTTAATTTTTTATTAAGCATTTTGCTTTAGTAAACGTTGCTGAGTGTATTCAGCAGCTGCAGATCATTTGTTGCCTGAACCCTAGGTGTACAGAAAAAGTTCATTTACAGACTTGAATTTTTCTTCCATCTGAACTGTATGTAGAGCTGTTTCCGAACCAGTCTACCACATTTATGTCTGTAAGTAGTGTAAAATCTGTCATAGAAGGCTTCAGTTAGGAAAAAACCCTGCATGGAGGCTGCTGGTCCGGAGGTGTTGTATAAGGGAAATGATTCTGGTTGGAGAAGTGGAAATGAAAGGCTGATTCTTACTTCTGGCTTGAACATAGTGTTTACTCTTCAAAGTAGGCAGTCAAGTCGTTGTGAAAGGGGATGGAAAATGTTATCAAACACAATATGACTTTCTCAGTAGGAATCTGGTGGAGGTTTTTCTTTTTTTTAGGTCCTACAGCTTTGCTTGCAAGAGCCTGAAGTATTTTTCGGCAGCACAGTGATGCTGGTGAAGTTTCTCTCTTCCAAATACACCTTTGACCAATAGAGTCTTTTGTTGGTTCTCTTAACTAACTGACACCTAAGAAAACACTTCATCCTACTCTGTAATTAAAATGACAGTTACGTTTGCTAATTAAGTAAAACTCATCAAAGTTCAGAGATTGCTGTTAAATCTGTTGCAGAGCGCTGGACCGTGCCTAGGTGGCTTCAGGTTTTGAGCTGACAAATAATATGTTTGCAAGCCAGGAGTTAATTTTAAGTTCTTGCATTCTTTGTGTCATGGTCCTGACTGTAGAACATTAGCATAC
The DNA here is from genome assembly GCF_002078875.1 of Numida meleagris. Classification (NCBI taxonomy): domain Eukaryota; kingdom Metazoa; phylum Chordata; class Aves; order Galliformes; family Numididae; genus Numida; species Numida meleagris. The sequence continues at coordinate 3,003,406 of NC_034414.1, read as the reverse complement.
TGAAGTGCCCTTGAAATTGGTAGGTAATTGCCCACATCACACCTGAAGATTTTTGTTACTTATTTTTTCATTTCCTGGCAAACCATGTACATGAAGGCGGAATGACTTGCTGTTTCCACTCAAGCATATGAATGTCTTGATTCTTCTTTGCCCCAGCCCAATTCTAACCATCACCTAGGTGTTGCCATGGGAGGAGAGCTCTGTTTTACAAGTGTAAACAGGAAACACCGGAAGGAAAGTCCATTAAAATAATTCCAAAGTGATTAGTACGTGCTGTTACCGCGAGATTTCAATAAACACTTGGAATGAGATGAGTTTTGATACATTACTTTGTATGCATTTTTGGATGTGATAAGGAGAAAATGCGGGAGAGCTCTGCACGCACGCAGGCTCTGCCTTAACCTGCTTCATTCCTTAGAGGAGTTAAGAAAAATGATTGTACAGAGCGGAGGACAAACCAGTCTCTGGGTGGAGTAGGAGGAATTATAGGCATGAGTGCAGCCTATGCACCACAAAACTCTTGTCCTATGTGGTCTGAGAGCCTATTGCCAGAGGATTGAGCCTCACCAAAGAACTGATCTGATAGCGTTAGAGCTGAAAATATACGGCTACTTCAATTTGTGTACCATTTGCATTCACATGCTGCTTCAGTCTGAAATAACACATTGTGAGCTGGTGAGAAGTGACTGTGGGTTCTGAAACAGCTGAGTTTTGCCTGATGTTTCTTGTGAAGACTGCCAGATGATCTCATAAGTCCTGCATCCAGCACCTGAGAAGCTTTCTGTGTATTTTTTAAATAGAATTCATAGTAAAAGTGAAAATATTTCGTATTTTTATAATGCTTCTTGCCCCTCACCTTATCTTCAGAGAAGAAGAGGGGCTTACCAAAGGAAAAGCAGAGTTCCCTCCTGCTGGTGTTAGTTTTGTCCTGTTTAGCAGTACATAGATAGAAGTTGGCAAAGCTGCCTAGCCATGATAGGGCGTGGAAAACCAAAGTTAGGCAGAGCAGGTTATGTGACATTGTGGAGGAAGAAATAAGATGAGCTCGGTAAAGACACAGTTCCTTTCCAAGGGCTGCTGGAAAGCATTGTAAGTAGCCAATATAATTCCTTCTGATTCTTAAATATTTAGTTCATTGGGTTGAAGTATATTTGTGGATCCTGACTGTAAATCTGCCAGAACTGCTCCAGCAACATAGCAGCTTGTGTGGCAGTTAAACAAGCCTTTCTGGCTGTGATTGTTAGGAAGGATGCTGAATGTTTCACTTGGAATACTGCGTTTTATAGTTTCTTGATGAGAGCATCTCTTCTTAAAATGTTTAGTTAAGTTACAGCAGACGCATAACTGACTACTGTTCTCCTTGGAGCCTCTGCTAATGTCCTGTTTGTCTGTTTCTGTAGCTTACTGGAGGTTTTGGCTGTGTGTCAGCGTTGTGTATGAGCTCTTCCTCATCTTCATACTCTTCCAGGTAAGTAACTTAAGCTGATATTTATTAACTAGACCTCCAACATTGCTCTAAAATCCTTGTGCTGTTTTTTTTAGGATTCTCACCAACTGCAGGAGATACTCCTCTTCATTTTTGTGACATCAAATAATCGTTTTACTTAATGAGACTTCTGGATTGAGAAACATTTATAGTATTACCAAAATATTTCACCTTGTTGTCTCTCCTAACTTCCAGTTAACCTCAGCCCAGGTTAGACACCACAGTGAAGCGATTTTATATGAAATGATAATGTCAAGTTTAAGTGCCAGGGAAGAGCTCTGGATTTTGAAGGAGACTCATCCCCTCCTCATCTATGCAATGCAATTATTGTAGTCATCTCCTCAGGCAACGGCAGGACTTGAAACCAAAAGCAGATGTAGACAGACATATTTAGTGATGAGAGTTAAACATGCTGTCTGTCAGACTTGGGCTCCTTTTCAGAGGTAGGTAGGTGAGTCCCCAGTGGTTCTTTTTCAAATTGTACCTTCTTGCTGGCATCCTAGTTGCATTTGGTGCTCTATATTTTAAAAGGGTGGTGCAAGTACCATTGCAGACTTGCCAGGTACCGTTAAAATTATTGTTTTTGGATGAGTAGTTGAGGAACCTTTAAAAATAAAATTGAAAAATGTTTTACCTCTAGAAACCCAATGAGATTGAAGAAGTGGGACTAGAATTCAGAAGTGTCAGGACCTGTGTCATCTGTCTTCCTGTTGGAGCAGGACATTTCCTTTGCAAACAAGGTTTTAATGTTGGTCAAACCCTTTCCAGCTAATCAAAGATTTCCTTTGGCTCCAGCGTTTCTTGTTCTTCTTGACCTTTCCTGGAGGCTTCCCAGCAGTCAGTGCCAAGTTCTCTTAAGAGCAAATAACTTCTTTCTTTTTTCCTTTGCCTGGCTCATTGTTTCAGTGGTCAGCTGGAAAGCGTCTGCAGTCGGTCAGTAGAGAACAAGGTGTTTTTCCTGTCCTATTGGCATCACTTGGGGGTTCAGTGTAAACCCTTGTGCAGGACCCTAATGTCTCATTAGGGTTTCTTTCAGGCTGCCTATCCTGCTTGGAGGGAGTGGAGTTCTGACCCTTTCACAGGCATGAACAGGTCTGTCTTGCCTTTTTTTATTGTTATTCCTCACTGCTGAGGAATATTTAGTCAGTTCCACTTTATTCTTATATTTTTCCTGTTTCATGTCACCCTCTGGTTTTTTTTCCAGGCATCCTTGTGAATGATGCTCATGATTATCTGCAGCCAGACCAAATAACATGTTGCATTTTTATTTGCTAGTACTGTTGTAGTTTTGAATTCTCACACAAAAGCCTGGAATTGCTATGCTTTCATACATACCCTGGTGGTATGTTGTATTGCCAGCCATTTAGTTGTTAAGGACACTCACTAGCTGTGGCATAGTTCCTTACTAAAAATACACTGTTAGTTAGTTTGCACAGGTTTAAATAAGGTTAAAATTGTGCTGAGTCTGTAAGTGACTAAGTGTCTCTGAAAGTAAACACAAGCTCCCTCCTAGTTGAAACTTGTCTTATAGTTAATCTGACCATAGTAATTTTATTCTAGAACTTTATTGTTATTACTCATAAGTAATTCTGCCATTGTTCAGCTTTTCATGTCTGCTAACTAATCTCTGTCATTGATGTCACATTGCTTCAGCTGTAAAACATTGACCACAATAGCAATTGGTTTCATTGGGAAATATTTATTCAGTAAAAGTGTATGTGAGTGACCAGTAAACTAGCTCAAATTTTGGTCACCTTCTGCAACTAATATTTGGGTATTTTTTCCTTGCTGTTTGTTTCAAGTTTATTACCAGTGCTGCTAGTGAGACATTATTAAAAATGTGTTTATTCAACAGGCTGTAATGATTTTCAGCCAAAAAATGCAGTGCTGTTCTCAACTTCCTGTAGCTGAAGGGAGCTGAGCACACATGCGAGACAAATCCTGCTAACAGCGCATGCAATCTGCATGCTCGATCTGCTGATGTTTGCACATGATGTGTTTTGCTAGAACTGCATGCTGCTGGATCTTTCCCATTCTACGAAAGCAGAATGTCACAGATCTGGGAGATGGCAGCCATTAAATGTGAACGTTTCGTCATTTGCTTGGCTGCTTTTTGCTTACCCTCACCAACAGAGGAAGTGCAGGAGTGTCAGGGAGCAGGATGAATTGTGTGTCAGTTCAAACACTAAGCTTTTGGGAGAGAGGAGGCAGAGGGGAGTAGCACGGAACGTGGATCTAAATAATTCAGATTTTTCATCTTTCAGAAATGCTAAGTTCATTCTGTTATTTTTTCTGTTATATCTGGCATTGGAAGATGGGAAACTTAAATGTGTGTACTAGGTGATACTTTGAGGTCTGTATGTGTTTTAAGTATTGCTTTGCAACGTGTTAAAAAAAAAAATGTCAATTTGAAGACTGGCTGATGTAAATTGTATTCTTCTGTCCATCAATATGTGCTAAGAGGGAAACGTGGGTTCTGTGTTCCTTTTGCAGACCGTACAAGATGGCAGACAGTTTATGAAGTACATTGATCCACATTTAGGTGTTCCTTTGCCAGAAAGAGACTATGGTGGCAACTGCCTTATTTATGATCCTGGCAACGAAAGTGATCCATTTCACAACATCTGGGTAAGAAACAAATAGAGAACTGCTAGTGAGTCTGAGCTTTTTATTTTTTTTGATTAGAAGGTGCTTAATTGAACACTTGAAAGTACAGTCATGAGCTTTCTGAACGCTGAATCAGAAAACAGGTCACGACTGCCCAGCTTCCTTTTGTTCTTCTTGGCCTTTCCTGGCAAGCAGATGGAGGTGTCTCTTTTTGTATCCTAATTACATTGGCCAAGGAAGGGGTGAAATTTAACAATCCTTTTTTCTCAGCTTACTGATAGAAACACCTTGCCGCAAAGAGTCTGGATTTATTTTTGTACATAAGGAATTACCTGCTTCCTTGAGGCCGAGTTCAAAAGTTGCATGTTACCAAGCAGCCCACAAGATGCACTTTTCTGAATATCACAGGCTGTCAGGAGGTTAATGTTTCTTGCTGGCTACCAGAAGACTAAAAGTGCAAAGAAGTTGTGGTTACTTTCAGCTCTGTGACTGTGTGAAACTGTTAGTGTTGGCAATGAGCACTAAATCCTTTGGGTCTGCCATATAAGTCTGCAGTGCATCAGGAAGTGCAATAACTGCAAGCAATAATAGTTGTCTTCCTCTAGTGTTGCACCAGCAGTAGATGGAGGAGAGGCACTCATTGCCCATGGATTTTTGTGGGCACGACTGGTAAGATTTAAGAAGCTCTCCTGCATACAAGATGAGAGTATGGTGAAGAAATATATGTTCTTGCTTTATTACATCTGGTTTGCACACATTCTTCTTCCTTCCCCTTGGAAGGCAAGGAACATGGCATTTTGCATTAAGAAGGTAGTTTCTACTTTATCAGTAGTCTTTATTCCAGTTTCTGCCCTTTAATCTTCCTGACTTTGCTTTAAAGATGAATTGTGTGCTCACTGTTCTTAGGAACAAAGAAACTCATAAAATGCATTTATGTGGAACAACCGAAGTTTATTGCTGCCTTTTTTTTTCCCTGGAAAAAAGTAAGCTTCAATAAGGGGTAATTGTACTCCTAAGTGATCTTCACTCTCTTGTTTGTTTTAGGACAAGCTGGATGGATTTGTTCCTGCTCACTTTTTTGGCTGGTACCTGAAGGTAAGAATGAATCTTCTATTATATTTCTGTTGCAGTACTCACTTTCTTTTCAGTCTTGGCTGCTTCTCTTGCAGTGGTGCCAGTCTTCATGATCAATTATATCAGGCAGTCGTGTGAACTAGACTGAGTGTTTGTAACACATGAAAGACTGTTAGGTCATGATTTGTTTCCAAGCTAACGTTACACTGACAAGCTCCTTCCTTCACCATAATTCGTTTTGAGGTGAGATCAATAGAAGTCAAATCCTTTACTTCTGTAGCAAGACAAATCCTTGAATGACCTTTGAATATAGAATATGGGGATGAAGACAGGGTTCAGAAAAGGCAGTGAAAATTTATTGTTGCGCAAGCGTAGATGCATGATAAACGCACTAGTACCATTCCAAGGTAGGATTTTCCCTGTCATTTCCAAATCAGGATTTGAAATCATTCAGTGGGTACTTTTAGTTCTTGCTACTTGTTTAGTTAATGTCAGCTGTCGAAGAAATTCCAATTGCTGTAACACATTCACTGCATCTTTTACTTAACGCTTTGGTCTAAATATTAGCTTTGTTGTTTCTAACCTCAGCAAGCTTACTCCAGCTAACCTTACTCTCCCTGCAGACCTTGTCTGTTTCTATTTGCTTGTTTGTTTTCTGTTTTGTTACTTCATAAGATCAGCAGAAATAATAAACTGAAAAGGCTCAGGCTGCTTTAAAAATAAGCTGTAACTGCTGCTTTGTTTCTCCTCTTCAGAAGTGCAGATGTATTGCTCTGTATGTGCTTTTTCGCCTCCATAACCAGAAGATTAGTGCTAGGCATGGGTAGACGTTGACTTGAGCTCAGCGTGTCTGTGGCTTACACTTGTCCAGTGTACAGAATTATGGATTCAGAGAAACCTGGATCTTCGTCTAAGAGAATGACATTAGAAGCTTACGTATCAAAATAACGATTCAGGCTGTATTTGTTTTTAAAGTTGTGTCATACTGAGAACAAATGTCTACATAGGCAGCGCATGGTAAAAAGCTGTGAGGGAGTAGTAGCACGCTCCTTAGGAACTAGTCTGAGAGAGAATTTAAGATGCCAGTATGCTCATTATCTGTCTTGGTCTGGAAGAACCCTGGTTTCGATAAAGGAGACTGAGGAGAACGTTTCTGCAGAAATGCTCAAGATGATAACTCTTGTTGTCAGCCTGCAGTCTGATTTCAGCTGCTCAGCATGCACCACGAGGTGCTCATTTCTGTGTTACTAAGCCAGAAAGAAACTGGCAGCTACGTGTCTTGTTTGTTGGTTAACTTTTCTATAGAAAGCTGGAAGTTTGGTGTGTTGTCTTGATAAACAGAGGTGAATGTGTGGTTTTATATTTTCCTTCTTTTTGGTTTTGTTTTCCCCTGTTTTGAGTAACAGACTCTTTAGCTATGTCTCAAAGCAACACCAAGCTACATTTTCCTTCCGTAATCAACACTAGCACACTTGGGGTTGCCACCTTCCATGTATGCCCCCAGCTGAGGATTTGCCCACACAGTAGAGTTCCCATATAGCACGTGTGCCAACAGGTGCTTTGTGCTCTTACCACCTAAAAATATTAAGTATTACCATAAAAGCTCTTCCCCTGCTTCGACTGTAGGATGAGATGATATGTATATTTTAGGGTTGCTGCTCTGCTGAATCCTTATGCTGAATGTGGGACAAGTTGCTCTTCCTTGCTCAACCTAATGCACTAGCTGCTACAAAGCGTACCCAAGTGTCCTGGCACAGTCAGGGCTGAGATATAGTGTAGGTGACTCCTTTACAGTTTGCTTTAAGCTGGCTTTGAAAAGCTTTTATTTTGAGTAGTGTTAGAATGGTGCTGCTGTGGTGGTCAAGCACCTACTAATTTAATTCATGTTACATAATTTCCTTCCCAATGAATTCCATCTGCCTGCCTTTGTTCTTTCATGCAGTGGTTTTAATATAATCTGTGATTGTCAGAATCTTTCCCCTCTGTTCAGAGGCCTGTAAGAATTGGGCTTTACTGCATCATCACAGCGTGAAAATAAGATTGTCATGAGCTTCCTGATCCTTTTCTGCTTACTAAAGACAAGATATTCAACTGCAGGAATAACTGGCAAACAAGCAGAACACGTCCTCTGTGTTCAGAGTTCAGAATTCATTCTCATAATCCTCAGGTGATGAGTTTTGAAATTAAAAAATAAGATAATTTGTCAATACCCTGTGGAAAGACTGTAAATGTAAGCAGTGTCTCTACACTATCTATGGAATTTTTGATTTCTGAAGGATGCTAGTGTAAGTGGTGTATGGTACTGCTCTGTCCAGTGTGGAAACATTTGTTTTTGTAATTGCTTTTAGTATGTTGTGTAAGTGTTGTGGATGTTTGAAAGGTTTTTCTCCCTTTTATAGACGCTGATGATTCGAGACTGGTGGATGTGTATGATTATCAGTGTAATGTTTGAATTTCTGGAGTACAGTCTGGAACACCAGCTCCCAAACTTCAGTGAATGTTGGTGGGATCACGTACGTAATGGATAAATTGTGACTTTTTTAATCTAAACTGAGGTATATATTTTAAAGGGAGGGGGCAGGAGATGGTGAAAACTAAGTTATATTATATTCATGACCAGAAGCATTTGTATAAACACTGCAGCTCAGGAGCTTTGGCCGTTCTCCATGTTGAGCTTGTAATTTCACAAGCTTTCAAACGTCTCCATGGAATGGTGACTTTAACCTATGCGGTTTAATATTTGTTTTGGTTCATTCCACACCAGCTAGAGACTCTGAGACAAACATTTTCATATATTTGATGATGGTACAAATCGTGAAGTTGGAAACCAAGAGAAAGGTAAAGCATAGTGTTTGTAGTTTCAGAGAATGATTTTTCTTGTCTGTTAAGAAAACAGGCTCTGTGCAGTTTGTACCCAGCTCTTCCTTCTCTGTAAACCTATCTTTACTGTTTTCTCTAAGCAGTAAATATTACAGCATTTAGAAGCCTTTGTGTAGTGTGTTTAAAAAAAAAAAAAAAAAAAAAGCTGTTTGGAAAGATAAAGATTTGACCTTACTGAGAAGCTGCATGGTCTTTGCACTTCAGAGTGCAGAATGGTTCATGTCGTAAAACACTGCTTGTGTGTATTTTTTGAAGCCAGAGGGACTACTGTGATCTTATTTCCCTGTGGAAAGAACAAGCTCTGTTGCTTAGAGTGACATAGTTTTGTTTTTTTTTCCCCCCCTTCATTTTTTCTTTTTAATGCTCATGTGGAATGTAAATTGGTTACTGAAGCAATCAAAATGCTCTGCATTCAGGGCACGCCGCTCTGGTTCTTAGATTCTTAAGCTTGTACAGTTCCTTCCAAAGCTTGCAATGATCTGCTTCTTTGTAGTATTTATGGAAGTAAATACATATTGTATAAATACAACAAGAAGGCAGTTTGCCTTCAGAAACTTGTAAGGAAGTTAACATTGTGCTCCTCTTAAAATGAAGAGGGCAGATTTTTTTTTTTTACCAGCTCAAGAGCTTCATCTCCAGAATCCATGTTTGGCAGAAAGGCGTAGCGTGAGGAGAAGTGACTTGTTCCATTTCACATCCCGAGCCTAGAGATAAGTCACTTCTTTAGGAGGCAGCCTAAAGTTCGAGGAAGATAGTAGAAGCATTTTCAAATGCTTTTTGGTGTGTTTCAAAAGTTATTACGTAACAAAGTGGAGATGAGCTGATAGTGAGTAGGAAGAAGTCTGTTCTGTAGCAGGAGTACAGCAAAAGAGGATTTTCAGCCATCATCTGTAAAACACTTGGTTTATTTTAGTAATCTTAGGCAGTCAAAACTCTCTCTCCTGACAGTTCATCCACCATTCTTCTGGGAATGTCCAGTCCTTGTGACTGAGAATGTCTGCAAATACATGCACCTGTAATATCTTCCTTTTTACAAGGTTTACTATTTCTTCCCCAGCATCACTGTTTTTCTCTTCTCCTTTCAGTGGATAATGGATGTGATCTTATGTAACGGATTAGGAATTTACTGTGGGATGAAGACTCTTTCTTGGCTTTCTTTGAAAACATACAAATGGCAAGGACTTTGGAACATTCCTACGTACAAGTAAGTTGGCGTAGGAAGCAACTCTGCAAGCAGTAGCAGTGTGCAAAGTCTGGGGCTCTGTGTAAGACCTTGACTACGGATAGGTTATTCTGTTAATTTGATTGAAAGAATCTAATACAGCATGGAGGCTTGTGTATGATAATGTTATTTAACTTGCAAATGACATTATTAAAAATAAACGTGGTTGTCATGAACATTGCCTCATATCTAGGAATGAGGGCATCTTGTGGGAATGGGATTTAAAAATGAAAATGTAACTGAAAGGGCAAGAAACCAAATCAGGATCAGGCTTTTATATTGACACCAAGGATCTAATGCAAACGATGTGTTCCCAGTAATCAGAACTTCATACTAATTGGGCCACTGAAACTAACAATTGAGTTGCATTCTTCTGCCTGTGGTGAGTTACTTTTGTCTGTAGCGTGTCCTTGCTCAGCAAAGCAGGACAGAGGAACTGCTTAGTACAGTGGATGTGGTGTGTTAAAATTTAAAATGCTGGTACATTAACAGGCTTTCCTTGGAAAGAAAACTCAAAATGTTAATCTCATTAAGCAGTATTTTTATGCAGAAAACTGTGGTGTTTTGCATATGCAGATTGGTGTCAGAAATGGAAATGTTGGTAGATGTCTCTTATCTGCCACTTCTTAAGATTCTAAGAATGCTCTGTCTTTCTTTCAGAGGTAAAATGAAGAGAATTGTCTTCCAGTTCACCCCATATAGCTGGGTCAAATTTGAGTGGAAGCCAGCATCCAGCTTACGGAGATGGCTAGCAGTTTGTGGCATTATCTTTGTAGTAAGGAAACTTCTCTGTCTTGTCTTCTCTGTCATCTGATTTAATGCTTTGTAACGCTTGAGCAGCTGTACATACAGTAACTTAAGCTGACACTCTGACGTGGTGGTGTTTCTTTAGTTGAGGCAAGAAGAGATCACTTCTGAATGCTGCAGAAAAGGTTTCCACATCTCTGGTACCATCTACAGATTGACTGCATAAATATTTTTTTCTTGCTGCGCGACACTGGTTAGCACTGTGAACCATTTAAACTGCAGTCTACACACAGTTCAGTGAGCGACCTCTACCAAAAACATCGGCTTTGGATGAAATGGGATTTCTTTTTCTCTCTGTTGAAGGCAGATGCAATACCACGTTACAGCTGGAGATAAATGTGACCAAAGCCTCAGTCTGCTGTATGTTATCTCTGGGCGGTATGCCTCCTGAAGCATGCAGTTCAGTACATTTTTGTACAGACTGATAATAGATAATACTGTTATCATAATTTTTTTGTTGTTTTACTGAACGCTCAATACGTGACAATGCTAATGGTATCCAGCTTGACCAGTTTGTCTACACGAGCCAGTTTACCCAAACTAAAAGACTGGCATCTCTGTCACTTACAAGACCTTGCCAGTGTGCCTCCTTGATTTAGCCATCCGAGGCCTGTGCTGTGGGATTGCATCATCCTGGGTTCCTAACATCCACTCCATGATCACAGGTATCGTACATGGCATGGATGCGGGGGATAAACTTGGCATTTTAAAATGCTTATCCCCCACTCTTGCCTCTTGTCAGTTAGGGGACTTTGGCCTTTGCGGTATCCATGAGGTGTTACGTGGCCCAGTTTTGAGCAACTTGGATTGATTTCAGTTCAGTGACTGTGAAATTTAACTTGAAAACAAACAGAAACCAATGACAGTAACCGCAGAAAGCTTTGACACTTTCAGTGATTCCAGATACAATGAGCATTAATTGCAGTGGGCTTCTGTATTACTGCTTTGGTACTGGATGTAACTGGTCTCTGTTATTCTTGAGAGTTGCTAGAACAACCTACTTGATCATCTTGAAAAATATGGAATATGAAATCTGGTGGTGGCTTATTTGAAGGTCTGTCCATTGAAGTTCCTTGTTAAGGTTTGCTGAGTGAGCCGTATCAGTCAGCTCATAAGCCACTGCTGCCTCCCTCTCACCTCACACAAATGTCAAATTGCAGATCTGAGTGCTTCAGGAGCAGCGTACTGTCTGTAACTGAGCAAGCAACATAAAGCAGTGCCAGCAAGAAGCATCAGGCAGTTCACAAACTTGGTCAGTTGAATGCAAGTTTAAATGACATAATTTCTGCTACATACAACGTTTGCCAAGTTCACTTAACACAACAGGCTTGCTGAGGTTGCTGTAGTCTGTGGGAGAAATAATGTAAATGTGCCTATATAGGTAATACTTGCTTCCTTCAGTGATGCCGTTGTGCATACTCCAACTCTGCACTCTGAAGAAATGGTGTTTTTAGGTGCAGGAGTGGATTCTGTAGCTGAGAGGTTCCACTGAGTTTATACTACTCTTTCGGGTAATAATGTTTATTTTAGCAAAGCGTAGCCTTAGCTGACTTCCAGTTTATGGACAACTTCTTCTATTTGCATATAGTCCTCTATTAAGCAACACTTAATGCCTTTTATTGTCATTCCTTTTGAAACGGGAAACCATTTGTCTACTTGCTCACTTAATTATATTGTCAGAGGAGCTCACTTCAGAACATTTTGCTGTTAATGCCTAACCAGTGCTCCAAAGTTGGCTTTGGCAGCGGTGTTTCCATCACCATGTTTACAAATGTGAAGCAAACATACAGAAGCACCACCTAGGATGCATTGCTTGTGCCTCCTGGTTTGCCTTTTCTGTTTTGTTCCCTCAATCAGATTTTAAATGACAATGAAAGGACAAGTTTTTGCTTCTAGGGTTTGTTAGGAGTAGTTTTGGAGGTACTTCTAGTTCAAAACCAGAGGTGATGCTTGGCAAGGTTTCTGTTGCATTTGCACATGGCACAGGATGCATACATTTTATTACCTCTTCCTACACATTTGCAAAATAAAAAATCAAAGCCAACAACAAAGAAGCAACTGCTCTTGGTCACTGTTGCAGCGGATGACGGTGGGCTCAGTGATACCAAGTAGGATGTTGTGAAGTCAGTGAAATAGTTGGGGAGGAGTGAGGCAGGGATAGAGGGTGATTCCAGGCTTCATTCAGTGTAGTCTTCTGAATGTAATTAAAATGTACTTTCTCTCAGTTTTTATTGGCAGAGCTGAACACATTTTACTTGAAGTTTGTCCTTTGGATGCCGCCAGAACACTACTTGGTCCTGTTACGGCTTGTCTTTTTTGTCAATGTGGGAGGTGTGGCTATGAGGGAGATCTACGACTTCATGGATGACCCGTAAGCCTGTCCTCTTGTGTATATACCGTGTCAATCTTCACTTGCTTTATTTTGAATTTGCACTGGTTTGCTCCAGCTTGTTGGCATCCATCTCAGCTTGTTGGGAACAAAAAGATCTAACCACAAAGCATCTTCTTTGTTTTCTTTTGGTTTGGAAATCAAGTTCTGACTGCATCTGGTTAGAGAAAAGCTGTTATTGAGGGCATTTCATGTGCACTGTTTTTAACATCTGCTTTTTATAAACGATTGCTCTTTTGAGACAGCGATGTGTAAATTAGCTGGAGTGCCGCTGGCTTGCAGGTGGAGGAGTACTGAACTCCGTTTTCAGATTGATAGCCAGGAACTACAGTCCTTAGTAGTACCTTCTAAGGACAGCAGGACTTAAACTCAGAATCTGTTTCTCAGAGCTGCTTCTCTTCTTGAGATGTCTTCCAACTAGTTCCTGGTCCCCTGGAGCTTTCATGGCACCCTCTTGCAGATCAGCAGACCTTTTAGCAAAGAATATTGAAGGCAAACTGCACCCATACACAGCAGTGCATGTACTTTCAGATTGTTCCTACTTAAACATCGTATTTGTCCTCGCTGCTTTTTTTCTGCAGGCCATGTAAGACGAGAGAATGCTTTGTTCTCAAAATCACATTTTCTTTTAAGTTCTAGTAGTAACGTCACAAATTGCCTGAGCCCATATCTTAAGTCTAAGGCAACATCTGGCTTCAAGAAGTGTTCATTATCTGTCACTGATCAACGCAAAAAGTGTCTGTGTTCAGAATTTAGGGTTCCAACATTCTCTGAAGATCAGTTTCCATTGCAAGGCTTTGACTCCTAGAACTGGAAAGAAGGGTCAACCCACATTGCTTAGGCGGATTTCGGGACATTCAGCAGTGGCAGGCTGCCCCTGTCTTTGGTGTTGGACCTACTGGTTTGGGACGTGCCTCCATCTGAAAGGTAAGAAGAAGTCTCTGCCTCTCATTGGTGAGCTCCTCTCCTTAGAAACACTCCCCCGTCTTCTGGTCCTTGTGTTTGGGTTGGAAAAAACGACTCCTTTGCCCTGTATTCAACCACATGGCATGACATAGAAATATAGGAGAATCATCAGTCACCAGTGCCTCATTGCTGATTCAGTTCGTTGCCATTCTCTCAGTGAGTTGGAGAAATTCATCAAGCAAGCAGAGACTCTCATCCTGAAGTGCATGTCTTCATCATTGCCACCACCACTGTTCGGTTTCTCTTGATGGGTAAGGTGACTAACTCCCTCTCTTCTGAGGTTCATGGCTCTGCTTGATGCACCACAGACCTGACCTCACCAGACTGTTCATGGAAAAAATGGCAGAACCTAGCATATGATCTTACCTAATACCTGCTCTGCAAATGTTTTTGCAACTGGACTTTGATTCCTTGGTGCATTTCATGTCACCTAAGTAGAGATGATCTGCCCCCATTTTACCAACTTAACTGAGCCAAGGAACTCGGTGGAGTTCTGTGATGGATTCTTGCTGTTGTGTTGTAGGAGAAGCTGCTGGGGAAGAACAGGCAGTACTGGAGGCTCCTAGCTAACAGCACATAAGAAACGTTCCTGACCTTTTCCTTTTGGAAACTCACTCAACATTTAATGGACAAAGGTTGGAGTAGTTGAAGGTTGAAGTTGAAATACAAAGACTCTTCTTCTCATTTGGGATTCTTAGTATCTGCAGACAGTTCTAGGACTGCTTGTAGAAGGCTAAGGTGAGCATGGTGACAAAATATCTAGAAGGGAATATTCCAGGATAAGAGCGGTTCTTGAGGCTATGTTCTACCTCTTAACCTTTACTGTGCTCCTATTTCAGTTCATGTGCTGCCGCCTCAGTTCTTGAGGACTAACCGCATGAAGTGTTCCTGGCCAGACATTGCTCAGTGTGGGAAGGCCTGTAGCAGTTGACCTTGCCATACCTTCCTGATTTCTAGTTTTTTTGTCTCTTCCAAGAATCTACATTAAGGCCGTGAGTTTTAAACTCATTCATCAAATAAAAACGGACTCTTCTGTAAAAACTTTGACGAGTAAAAGGGCAGGAAACGAACTCTTCCTCAGCAGCCTTCATGTCTGCACGGCTCTTCTTTTGGGGTTACCTTCAACTCATCTGTCAGTGTGATCTCATAAGCTAGTGAAAGAAAATGATGCCAAATAAGGAAGCAGATCAGCAAAGCAAAAAGCTGATCCAGTCATCTGAACGGCTTGACTTTGCAGTGAGAGATGTGCTGTTTGTTTTTCTCTGCCTGCATGTTACAACTGGTTTCTACCCAATTAATCTTTTACTGGATGATCCACCTGGAGCAGTTTCTGAAATCCCTTCACCCAAGTTGGTTTAGACAGGATACTTTAAGTGCAGTGCACTCATTCCATCTGCATCAACAACAATAATCTAATCTGTACTTGGTTTACTGTATTATATATTTTTTCCAGTGTATTTGGACCGTTTTGTGTAGTTTGAACGTACGCGTTGGTTTCAATTGTGGCTCTTGGGCCTCATGTTAAAGAACATGCTTATTTTGTGTGCTTGACTTGCTGTGACTCCTCTGGATTCAGGAAAGCATCACGGAAGAGGAAAAGGATGCTCTGTTTGCTCTCCATGCTTAGTTCCCTTCCCAGGTACTTAGAATCCAAGGGGACTCGCTGGAGCAGATATGTCTTGAGCAAAAGGGAAATGCCTGCTAAAGGAAGGGTGCTCTCCCCAAAGCAGCTGCTGGCAACAGATGGGGAGAAGGGAAGAGAAGCTGGGAGCAAACGTGATCACAGCTGCCTCTGCCCTAGCACTGTCGGAGATGCCTGGGAGCCTGTTCTGACCTGGGGAAGCTGTGCGGTGTAGCAGCTGAAGGTAGCAGGGTGTCAGCAGGCTTGTTTTTCCACCTAGCAGAAAGAAGCATTTGCTGAGCAGCTGATCTCCAAGAGCAGTTCTGATCAGGGAATTGTTAGGTTTTCTTTTTTTTTTTCTCATTGCACAGCAAAAGTGTCAAGAAAATACAGCTCAAAGGACTCGGGGAATGCTGTGGTATTCAGCAAGTCGGTTCCTCAGCCAGATATAGGCAGTCATAGGCCAGAGTAGTTTCCTGTTGCTGCAGTCCCCTAAAAGTACTGCAGAGGTCATCTGAACGTACCTGTTCCTCTCTCCCAGCACAGTGAAGGTTTGTTGTATTTCTTTGCTCCCCATCTCTGTCCTGCACAAGCAATTCTGCCACTTTACACTGAGGTCGGCCTAGATGTGTTTAACTCCGCATCTTGGGCTGCGGTAGGAGTGGAATAACCTGGTAAGCTGGACAAAAGAGGAAGGGCCTGGTAGGAGAATGAACTTCAGAGCACACTGTGGTAAGTGAGAGGGCTGGGTCCCTCTGCAGACTAGATTAAGAAGCTGGGTGTTGGAAAAACAGAAGTGCAGTGGGAAGACATCTACAGCAGTCTCTGCAGCACATCCGGGTGCACCAGTGGAGCTACAGTGGGTAGGATTTCAATGCATTCCAAGGCACAGAAGAGGTCTTGTGCTGCCCAAGCAGAACTGTACCTGATACATGAATCACCTAGTCTAACAGGTTTGTAAGCTGTAAAAATGTCAAGTCTAGAAATGACATAGGGTCAAGAAATGGAGGATCTAGCTGACTTAAATCAAACAACTTACCAAGATTTCTGGTAATAATCTACTGTTTGTAGGGGTGCTGAGGTTTCCTGAGAGGCATTCCATAGCTGTTTCATTTTTATATATTTCCTATGCAGGAGTAGGAGACCCAAAAGACAGTGAGTGCATCTCCAATCTGTTGTTCTGCCATCACAGCCTCTGAATAGATGTCTTGATTCTACTGCAGTTTAATTTCTAGCGCTACTGATGGATGAATCCTTCACTAGGCTAGTACAGAACAACACAGCTTCTCATTTGCTTGTCTGCAGGTGATTAAAAAAACAAACCCTGGGAATTAAATATGAAGTACATTTTTGTCCCAAGATTGTGTTCTCCAAGAAGTAGAACACCGTTCCTGTGTCTTACCTAGTTGTTATTAAGCTTTCTTCTTTTAAAATCCTGCAGAGGTCATTAGTGACAGCTCATTGAATACCTGTTTGAGAACAGAATAGGTTTTAGAATGCATTTATATGGGGGTTGAATTCACTTACTGCCATGTGACTTGTTATTTGCAGTAGTAACCAAGGGGCAGAGCTCCCACTTCATACCTTACCCCGAACCTCAGTTCATCTCAAGCTGGCTGGACAGCTGGATTTGCTAGTACTCTGAAAGTAGGAGTACTTTCTTGACTCACATAATGTTGAAGTTTTAACTTTTGAAGTGTTTTCAGAGCCTCTAAGAGGAAACTAATACCGATGTGAAAGTCACCAGCCTGCATGTGTACACGTAATCCAAACCAGACTTCCAGAACTGGGCAAAGCTGAATGAAGCTATTACCCCAGCAGTCCTTTTATGAAAGAATATTTCTCTGAATGCTTACTTTTATAGTAATAGCTTTGCTTTATCTATGTATTTTATAGGAAATTCCATAAGAAATTGGGTCAGCAAGCTTGGCTGGTTGCTGCTATTACTGCCACGGAGTTTCTCATTGTCGTGAAGTACGATCCCTATACGCTCACGTTGTCTCTTCCTTTCTACATTACCCAGTGCTGGATCTTGGGGATTATTCTCGTGCTCACCTGGACAGCCTGGCGCTTTTTTATTCGGTAAAAAGTGTTTTATGTGCTATGTGCAGGTCTGGCTCAGGTCTTAAGGGGAAATGTTCTGGGCATCTGTTCAACAGCATGTTGGATGTTGAATATATGCTATCCTTAGCCTTCAGTGCCTCCTGGAGGGAGACGACAACTCTTTTGGATGGGTAGAGCTACAGTGTTTTTTTCTAAGAATTATTAAATAAGGAGGGAGCTTTCCACGTGTGATCTCAGCAGTTTTCCTTATGGGAAACTGGTAAGCTCCGGTCTTTGTGGGACTACATATCTTACTGTTGCTGTAGAAGCAGATGACCAGTTAAATGCCTGGCTGCATCTGGCTGCCCTGTCTGAACGGGGGCGGCCACTGAGATCAGTGTTTGGTTTTCTTTGGAGCTGTGATTTAGATGAGTCTCAGATGTTTTACAGCTTCATTGCAAGAATAGTCTGCTGCATTGCGATTGTCTGAGCTGTCCTAGTGTCAGCAACAAGTGAGCCAACTTCAGCCTGTTGGGTTTTTGGATGCTGTTCTGTGCAGATAAATGAAAACAAAGCAAACAACAAGCAAACAAGAGCAAAAACGTAGCACAAGGCTGAAATGATTACGGTGATCTCTGGAGCAGGCCCTGTGCAATAGCAGCAGTTGTTGATCTTGAACATGCTGTTATGATTCTGAAAGAACTGGAAATAGCCAGACTGCTGCAAGAAATGGAAATTTCAAGTGAAGCAGTGCCATCGGCAATTTCAGAGATGTACAGCTGAAATACTCAAATGGTTTAAGTATCCCAAGGGCACTGGCATCCGGATCAGAATTACCTTAATGTGTTCATTGTACGTTGAAACTATTTATTCCCTTCACTGACACACATCTGCTTTTCTTTTTAGAGACATCACCTTGCGATATAAAGAGATAAGGCGGCAGAAGCAAGAGCACAAATATGAGAAGGACAAATGCTTGAGCAATGGTGATGGACATTCTTCAATGCTGGATGAACAAAATGGGAGCAAACTAAGGGAAAGGAAACTTTGAGCAATGATCAAAGGGCTGAAAAGAACTTGTAGTGCTCAAGTTGGCCTGGTGGACAGTTTCAACTTTATCCTACCTAACTTGTAATTTTCACTGTTAGTTTTCCAAGGTGTGAAAATCGTTTTGAGGAGAAGATGTCACTTGGACATGCACACCCTTTCTAGTCATGTACACCTAGTCAGAGTCGGAGAAAGTCTGTGTAGAGGGAAGTCAGAACCAGCACCGTTGCAACGAGGTGGGATCTTCGTCCGAGCGTGTTGCATGTCTTCCTTGCAAAACAAGGTTTGGAGACGAGGGGCTTTAAAACGAAGCGCGATGGGAATCTGGCCCGTCTTTGTTTTCAGTAAACTGTGAGATTTCGATTTTGACGTTTGGGCATTAGGAGCACGCGGCACAGGAAATGAATTTCGTGTCTTCTGCTGAAACTACCTTGAGGTGTGGAGTCAGATTGCAGAACGTGTTCAGCCACCAATTAACAGAACTGCAGCGAGATAAACATAAACTGAAGCTTGTGAACAAGTTGCGTTACTTGCACAGAATGTAATGCAGTACACTACTGTTACAGCCCCTCTAATGGGGGGGGGTTATTGCCTTTCTCTAAACTGACTTTCAATGTCCTGGAATAGCTTACAATAATTTTGTTTTATCATAGCTCTAGGGAGACAGAAGACTTCTCCTTAGGCTTTTCTGTTTTTTTAATCTCGGTCATCTCTTAAAGGGAAGGGAAGTTTAAATAAGAAAGGTCAGCCTGCCTTTCGTTTGCTTCATGGAGTAAAATCTATTACTAGCAGAAAAATGGGAGTTACTCCATCAGTCTTAAGTTATTTGCCTTATTTTCAGCTCTTTTACTTTGCTTGCCAAGAGGATTTCATTCTTGGTGTCTGCTGTACAAAGCATGTCCTGTTCTGCCATCCTTCAGAGCTGCCCCGTTCCTCCTAAGGTAACTCCAGACTGAGCAATCTCCTGAGTCCAACTGGAAAAGGCCTTCTCTGCAGTCCTGCCCAAAAAGCAAACTGAGGGAAAGTGCATCCAGTCTTCCCTGAGCAGTGCATAGCGGTGGAGGTCTGCAGGCCAAACTAGACAGCATTTTTGCTCGTGACTCAGCATCTAGGAAAAGAAATTAGAAGCCTGGGCTGCATTTTTTCAGGTCATTATTCCAAAATGTAAGTGCTGCAACTGAGCATCCTTTTCATAACCCGTGCTCTAAGCCTTTGCGTTGGCCCCTAAGGCACTGACGTAACCATATCACTTTTTAAGTACAATGATCTAATCTGACTGCTGAAAGATATTTTTCAGGGGAGTGTTTATCCAGAAGAAAATGATACAACACCAGTAAAATTTAGAAAGCACAGCTCCCCCAAATTTTAAGTGGCAAGAGACTTGAGGAGCTGCTGGATAGTAAACATCCACACTTCCAATCTGTTTTGCTCTTGCACGTGAAGAACAACCAAAAGAAATCTGCATTTCTCTTAAGTTTACAGAGTGACCTAAGTATTTTCTAACCCTGAAGAGTGGACACTTAGCAGTAGGGTGATCTTCATGGAGCAGTTCGGTTGCATCTGAAGAGCACAAGTGAAGCAGAGTTGATGGGCCCTGGGGGCTGCCCAGTTGCTTAGCAGACAGAGAGGAGGATGACCATCGTGAGATGTAGCATCCAGCTTCTTTCTTGAGTATGTACAATGTACTGTGGATAGTCACTCAATGGCTGTTCTTGAATCACAGCATTTTGCTGCTGAGTGGTAGTGAGGAATAAATGGCTGTGTAACTAGATGCTGATGAACTTGTAAATGGGCAGACAGTGCTGAGTTGAGCAAGTATTTCTTTGTGTGCCGTTTCAGCCCGAGTCGTTCTCATTTCTGGCTTTCCATCATTCTTATGAACTGCTAACTGGTTGTTCGGTAGCTCGTACCGGTGTGTTGTGCTTGTGTAGTCCCAGGCTCAGGTCAGTATCTTTCCTTTCCATCTGTGCTGATTAACACTGTGCTCCCCTCCCCCCCCCACTCTGTCTCTTTGCAGTACAACCATCTGAGTCTGTTTTGTGAGTTGGGTGGTAACAGGCACACTGAGGAGGGTCTGTCATTGTACCCCCCTCCTCCTCCTCCTCCCTACCCTGCCAAAGACCCACTAAGGTACTCCAGAAACAACTGCTGAAGAAGACCTGTCCCCCAGTAACAGTTCTGGAGCTTCGACTTGATACGTAAAACACTGACTTTGTGTTTGTCTACTTCCATTTTATCAGCTTTTATGTTTAGTCTGGATAACTGAACCGATGTAATAAAGCAATGTTTGCTGGTGTGTTTTGGTACAATGTGTGTGTGCTCCTGCTTGATCTGGCTTGTCACCTCCCAAGGACGAGGGGCACTTGGTCTGAATTCTGGTTCTGGTGCCTTAAGGTAATCACCTTGTTTGGATTATCAGAGCGTTGGCTGTTACAAACCCTTGGTCCATGGCTGTAATTCAGGAACGCTCACTGCAGGGCGTTTCCGAGGAGGATCTTTGCCCTGTGGAGTGGAAGTGATGGAGTCACATTGTAGCGGTAGCACAGTTGAGTTTCTAGCTCTGCACGTGGGCTTTCATCATTGAAACCATGCCTGGTTTTAGGACGCTTTGTGATTGTCTCTCTGAGAAGCAACCAAAATGGAGATTGCCTCTTATGGAGACGACGAAAGGGCAGCTGAGGAACCTCACTTACGTCGCATTGGAGGTGGCATAAAGCGAGACTGCCGCTGTGGGGATGGAAGGGGCCGCTTCCATCCATGTCCTCCTCTTACAGCACGTTCTGTAGCCTACCTTCCTGCAGCCAGACGCCCCCCCGAGCCAGCGCTGCCTCGTGCTGAACACCTTGCAGATGGACGTGGCAGCGTGACTCCTTGCTGCTGAGGGCAGGATGGAGCTGCTGGAAGGTCTCAGCACGCGCAGCGCGGTGCATCCATATGCATGAAGCACTAGGGATGTCCTTGCTTGCGGAGCACCAAGTCCCAGCTACCTGTTCTTGGCATCAGTAGCAGCTTCTGACACAGGTACTCGGCTCTTTCTGTATTTGGTAAGCTGGACGCAGGCTGCAGGCAGTGGCCCTCGCTCCCCTGTGCGTAGGTGCCAGGTGAAGGAGCAGCAGTGATCTTGTTCCTGCAGGGAAGCAAGCCAAGGGAGGATGCGGCATCTGTCGATGCCCTTCAGTGCTCCCTGTGCTGCTGGGAGACTTGAGGCAAGAGATTCTGGGTTCTGAGCACTATCTGAACTGCCCAAGTGTTCACGTTTAAAGAGTGTATCCATAGGTATCACTGAGATGCTTCTGTGCAGTTTCTCCTAAGGCTTGATGGAAGCACGGGAGTGATGATAAACTGCCACCTGCTAGCAACGTGAAGCTGGTGTTTCATGGATCGCCTGGCATCTGCATGAAGCCAGATCCGTCTTCAGCTACCGAGCTCTGGCCATCAGAGGTGACCAAAACTCAGCTGGCCTAAATTGGGTTGAAAACAGCGTTCTAAGGGTCAGCGATGGAGGAGACCCCAGCAGAGGGTGCTGGTGGCCCGGGCTGCGCTGCCAGCCCCTGGGAACAGAATTGATGCTCTGTTACGATTTGGGAGCTAGGGGGGGGAAACCGTCGCTCCTGGGGGCTTGGTGTGTCGGGGGGGGTCTCTGCGCTGCTGGGAGGGCTTCTGGGGACAAATCGCTGTAAGCACCGCTCGGTGCTTTGGGAGGACGGAGGAGAGGACGGCTAGGCGGTTTATTGCCGACCCCAAACGAGCCGAGAGCTGGGAGGAAGGGGGGGGAGGACGGAGGTGGTTTCTCTCCCGCAGCGTTGGGGAGGGACGAGCAGCGTGGAAGCCTGCATTAAGGGCAGGCGGGGAGCCAAATATTCGGCTCCCGGGTACCCATTTCAGTCCACGGCCCCGAAAAAGAAGGAGAGCGGCGTCCCTTTGGGAGAGGCAGGAGGAGGGAACGCGGCTCATGGAGCCGGGGAGCACCCTGCGGGGAGCGGGGGGACGGAGATGAGCCATGCTGGAGGCGGGAGGGGAGACGGGACCCCAGGGCTGAGGGCCGGAGCCGGGGGCAATTCCAAGCCCGAGGAAGGGGCGGGGGGAGCAGCAGCCGGTCCCGATGCGGGGCCGG